>NW_027394966.1:0-12205 GCF_049309525.1 Garra rufa | reverse complement strand
AACACTCTGGATGAGCTTAAGGCCGCTATCGAAGCATCCTGGGCCTCCATAACACCTCAGCAGTGCCACAGGCTGATTGCCTCCATGCCACACCGCATTGAAGCAGTCATTTCTGCAAAAAGATTCCCAGCAAGTATTGAGTGCATAACTGAAGATAATTATTTGAAGGTTGACTTTTTTTGTATTAAAAACACTTTTCTTTTATTGGTCGGATGAAATATGCAAATTTTTTGAGATTTTTTGGGTTTTCATGAGCTGTATGCCCAAAATCATCAATATTAAAACAATAAAAGGCTTGAACTACTTCAGTTGTGTGTAATGAATCTAAAATATATGAAAGTCTAATGTTTATCAGTACATTACAGAAAATAATGAACTTTATCACAATATGGTAATTTTTTGAGAATGACCTGTATGTATGTATATATATATATATATATATATATATATATATATATAATTTCTCTGCCTCCCATAGAAAGCAGTATTTATCATTTAGTCAGTTAAAGGGATAGTTCACCCAAAAATGAAAATTTGATGTTTATCTGCTTACCCCCAATGCATCCAAGATGTAGGTTACTTTGTTTCCTCAGAAAACACAAACGAAGATTTTTAACGAAAACCGGTGCAGTCTGCCAGCCTTATCATGGTAGTGGATGGGCACCAGACCTTTAAAAGTAAACAAAAACATGCACAGACAAATCCAAATTACACCCTATGGCTCGTGATGATACATTGATGTCCTAAGACATGAAACGATCGGTTTTTGTGAGAAACTGAACAGTATTTATATCATTTTTTACCTTTGATACACAGCCACGTCCATCTGTCATGTGCATCAGTCACGTCCATGGTCACGTCACATTAGCACGCGCTCTGGCGTAGAATACGCAAACGGCGTAAGGGGAAATCAGCCGTTAGAGCGCGTGCTCATTTGACGTGACTGATGCCAAACTCGTGCACATTACAGATGGACGTGGCTGTGTATCAAAGGTAAAAAATGATATAAATACTGTTCAGTTTCTCACAAAAAACGATCGTTTCGTGTCTTAGGATATCAATGTATCATCACGAGCCGCAGGGTGTAATTTGGATTTGTCTGTGCATGTTTTTGTTTACTTTTAAAGGTCTGGTGCCCATCCACGTCCATGATAAGGCTGGCAGACTGCACCGGTTTTCGTTAAAAATCTTCGTTTGTGTTTTTATGAGGAAACAAAGTAACCTACATCTTGGATGCATTGGGGGTAAGCAGATAAACATCAAATTTTCATTTTTGGGTGAACTATCCCTTTAACATTTCCAGTCTAAAGACAATGAAAAAGATGATGTAAGGCTTATTTTAAAGCTGAATTTCGTTAACACTGATACAAAAATAGCTGTAGATTTCATTCACTAATGCTTTTGGCAATCTACCGTATGTAGTCATTACAAAATTAAAAATGCAAAAAGCCACCATTTACCACAAACGTGTAAAGGTTTTCATATAATGTCTTATGATGTCATATTTTATGCTGCCACTAGAGACACTGGATATTGAGAGGTGATGAATGGTGGCTTGGTGGTAGAAGAATGTGTTCATGAGGAAAACACAGATTTTGGAGTACTGTGCTGTGCTTATGTTTTTTAAACGTAATATCATCCTTGTCATTAAAATGCATTATCATATTATATCCTTACATTAGGCAAACTGCAGCCTTATATATTTACTATGCTTCATTGGGGGCAGACAGAAATGGAGATCGGATGGCATTTATCATCAGCTTACTTGAGCACTGCGGCCTGGATGCAGTTAAGAGTTTACCTTTTCTAATGTTTATGTATTATCTGACAGTTCGGTATTCATTGATGATGACTGTTTTAATCAGTTATTGATACTTTGTGATATATTTTACAGTGAATATGTACAGTATGTAACCTTTTTATTCTCATAACCTTCACCAGTGTTGATTCACCTGTATCTCTTCTTCTATCTTCCTCCTGTAAAGTACAAATAGCTCCCTCTACTGCCTAATAATGGCTACTGTACTGTTATTTTACTGTATCTGTTATGAAAATAAGAAACTGTGCTTTGACCCCAAACTGTGTTTGAAATTTGATGTTTGTTGACACTGCAAAAAGGTTTATTAGCAAACATTAGTTAACTGTATTAATTTGCATTAACAATACTTCTACAGCATTTAATTAAAACCACAAGTTGTGAACTAACATGGACAAACAATAAACAACTGTATTTTTATTAACATGCATTAATGTACATTATTAATAAAAAATGTAATACATGTATTGTACATTGTTAGTTAATGTTGGTTAATACATGTTAACAAATGACAGAGCGTTACAGAGATTTTTGTTTATGCATACATTTGTTGAAGTTATACAATGCCTTGGATAAAAGCATTTGGTAAAATTAACGAATGTAAATATTAGTTTAAAATATGTTATAATCTCATTTATGTTAAGATAGGGCTAAGTTGTACTGTTTTTAATGGGTGTTTAATATATCTGTATTTTCGTTCTACCTGAACTCAGTTTGAATTAGACAAAATTGCTCAATTCTAATCAGACATATATAACTTTTAAAGTTGTTGCTTTGAGCATTTGATATTGCAGCTTTGTGTTTTCAATGATTTCTGGAAATTTCTCTTATTAGAGATAGTGTAGCCTATATTGACTTAATAAATGTGCATTTAGTAGGGTTTCCACAGTTATTCCTGTACAACCCAGAGAAAAGAGAAGAATACCATTAAAAGCAACTTCATTTTACCATGCTGTACAAATTTGATTGTGAATGTGATAGTCCTTTGACAGATCACACTAGCAGTGTCACACAGGGAGTTGTATGGAATGTATGCCAAATATCAAGTCCAACCAGTTTCTGCGGTGTAATGAGTGTGCAATGTTTGATTTAACACATACACATTCACGCTAATGGAGCAGCAACACAGTTTGTTACTTACTGTCTGAAGTACTTTCCCATAAGAGTGATTTCCCAGTTGTGTGAAGATGGCCAACTGGACCGAACCATCCAGCCAACCTGGTAACTCTGTTCATTTCTGTTCATAATTTTGTGAAATACTGCAATTCTTTCAAAGTGCTTATATATGGAATCAAGTTATTGTATTGAGGAATTAAATAACGTATAGTTCATGTTACAATCAGACATTTATGCATGCGTAAACAACATTCTTTTAATTTGTTCTTTTTCTTAAACAGAAGAAGATCAGGGAAGTTCAGGATTATTCAACAGAAGTGGAAGCAAACGTCAACCTCCAACAAGTGAGTTTAACATTTAAATAAAAGAATGTGTGCAGTATAACAAGATCTTCAACATTCAAGCTTTTCAGTCTTGAACAATATTGTTTTATTTATTTATTTATTTATTTTATTTCTTCATTTTATTTTTTTGTCAATTATGGAAAAATTTCCAGGGAAAATCTTAACTTTCTTAACTTGCAATATAGTCCTTATATTTGACCTACAAATATTTTATTTTGAACCCTAATTAAACACACCTGAGCATGCTAATCATTGTATTCAAGATCCTTACAAAATCACAGGTACTTGAGTTTGATCAAGGTTGGAGCTAAACATTGCAGTACATTGGGCCATGGCAAGAATTAAGGAACCTTTATACAGTGTAGTTTCTCTTTCTAAAAATACCAATCTAACAGCAATAGTCATGTTATCAGCTTCAGCTTCATTACAGTTCTTGTGTCTTAAGTGAATAGGGTGAAAAAAAAAAACTAATCCTTACCTATCCAGTTGATTAATTACACTGATAATTGCAAACATTTTTCCAATCTTTTTAAAATGCTAGGTTTACATATGCAAATTATTATTACTGAATGAAAAATTTGCTAATTTGCATACATTTCTAGTACAAAAATCTAAACACTGGATGAAGTCACTTCTAAAATTCTTGTTTCTTTTTTTTTTACATTAGAGTCCAAAGTACAGAAGAATTTTCATTTTCACATTTCATCTATAATTCAAAAAAACTACACTATAAAAACAGAAAACACTATATAATTTAACATTTTTGGGGGAATAAAATGTTCCCCCAAAATCAAGCAAATCCCTCTGTAAAAACCTTCAGAATATAGACAGGAATAAAAATGTTAAGTTAGGTGTGTGACTACTTAAGTGGAGATTTATGGCTCAGTGTAGATAAAAAAATAAAATAAAATAAAAAATAAAAAAATCATTTTGAGAAAACGGCCTTTAAAAATATGCATTGTAATTGAAATCCATTAACACAAATACATAAAGTGCTATAAAAGAAACCCTTATCAGTGTTTTTTGGATGTTTTCTTTAGTCAGTTCCACTAGTCTGGAAAAACACTTTATGAAAAACTAAAAAGCCAAATCTCAAACTTGATTTTTTGCTTGCACTGTCTCTCCTTAACTTTGTGTTAATTCACATTAATTAGTACAGATATTGAAAAACCATGCATCTACTCCAAATGTATTGATTTAAGAGAATGAATAACCGAATTGTGAGCAGTGATAAACCTGTTTGTGTGATTACAGTGTCTTTGATTATAGAAGAGATGAGAATAGTTCTACTGGGGTTACATGCAGATGTTAAAGTCTCCTGTGGAAATACAATCTTTGGACGAAAGGTCTTCTCAGAGTCCCCGTCCTCCCTGCATTTGTTTGAAAGGCATGATGGGATGGTGCTAGAGAGACGTGTGGTGCTCATTAACACTCCTGACCTGCTCAATCCTGCTCTCTCCCCTGATGAACAAGATGTGAGAAGACGCTTCCATCAGTTTTGTCCAGAACCTCATGCCCTGCTGCTGGTTTTCAAGTCTGGCACATTTACAGAGCAAGACAGAGATGCTCTCAAGCTCATAAACCTCATATTTGGTGAAGGTTCATCTGAGTATGTGATTGTCGTCTTCATGCATGAGGAGCAGGAGTATTTGAGCATTAAAGACTCTGACTCTGAGTTGGTAAAGTCTCTACTGCAGACCGACAGACGTCTACATTATCATCTACAGAGGAGTGGAGACCAAGTACAAGTGCAGAAACTTTTGGAGAGCATCGAGAAGATGGTGGAGGAAAATGGAGGCCATCAACTGAAGATTCCTGAACACCCAAAACCGTTCCTGATGAAAGAAGTCACAGTTTGCCAAACAACAAAAAAGACACATAAGGGTAAACCTTTACCTCAAGGGCACAAGTATTTGTACATTTAATTTATTATTATGTTGCAATAGCATTAAATGCTTTTATGATCTGTAGATGAAAAAAAAGAACGCTTCCCATCTCCCATCTTTTTCTTTAATGTTGTCTGTTCAGGTTTTAGTAGATGGCCATGTAGCGTGCATAATAGTAAGTATGAAGTGCATATTAATTTTACAACACTCCTGATAAAATTAATTGAAGACATAAATATAATTTATTCATGCAATGATATAATGCTGGAGTTTGCTAACTAAAAAGAAATAGATAAATTAGGTTCATTTCTAGGTGCTAAAGTGTAAATTGACATTAACTTTGCGACATCAAAACATGGCTAATTTCTAGAAAACTCGCAAAATGTACCTATATGTAAATTGTGCTACAGTTTCCAGCTGAATTGAACAACAGGCCACTGTAAAACACCAACATTTTAGAAATGTTATTGATTAATGAAGATTTATATTAGTGCAGTTCCTTTCACAATACTGTTATCATCTTAAAACTCACTATAGTGCAGTATTAGTAAACAAATACATTTTGAGGTTTGTTTTACATAAGCAGCTCAATATGTATGGCTTTTCTAACAAAGTAAACTTGCTCTGTAGCGCACCTGGTACAGAATTGCCTCAGGGTTTCAAGGTTTGCATAACAAAAACAGGCATTATTCCAACATTATAAAATGTAGCCACAGACAGTCATGTTTAGCTGTTTCAGAGAAAACTGAATGTAGTGGACATTTCACTTTGAAACTGTTGTGAAACATGCAAGAAACAATGTGATATAATTTTTGCAAAAATGTCACCACAGGCACATATTTTTCGAGAGCTTGGGTTGATAAGTATGCAAACTTTTTTCATTATTATTGGTTACTAATATTCTTAATTTTTTAGAACCCATAATACAGAAGATCCAGCCAAAGTCAGAGAACTCCAGAAAATTAGTGCGATCAAAATGTAAGTATATTGAACAAAATTGCCAATTTACTTTGGAGTATTGTTAGGGGCCAAGCACTGAAGGTGCTGTGTCACCTATTGTATCCATTGGCATTCTTCTTCCACTCTTGAGTCTATGGCAGCCCATATAACCATATTGTGGAAAAGTTGTGAAATTTGGCACACCGATAGAGGAAAGTCTCATCATTAACCATAGCAAGTTTGAAGTCTCTAACTTAAAGTCTTTAGCACCACCAGTTGTCCAAAGTTTCACTCATGTTTATGCTAATAACTTTTGAACTGTAAGACAAAGAATCAAACTTATTTTTTTTTTCCTCTGAATCCTTGGCTCATGCAAACTCTAAAGGAAAATAAGAAGAAAAAAAAAAGTTTAGTTTTTTTTTTTTATAGTTTGTAAAACCTACTTTTTGGAACTTGTTCTAGACTGTTTGTCTGATTTTTTTTTTTTTTTTACAAAATTGCAAGTTATGGAATAAGTTGATTAGTCAAACCGTTCTCGAAGAACGCTCAATTGAACTATACAAAAAGCATGCAAAAATGGATGTGAGGCTATATCGCTGCAAAGGTTTGGCGTATTGAGACCAAACTTGGTTTGTGTGATAGCAAGCATGACCTGAGACTACCTGCACAGTTTCGGTACAGTGCCACCTAGTGGTCAGGAGATACGTAAAATGGCTCTTTTAGCTTTGAACTTCTGAATGGTTTGGCCAAAAAAATCACAGTCTCTTTAGATTCGGTGCATCATGCCGAGTTGAATAATACCCAATATTCGTATCCTTAAAAAACTTGGTATGGGTCATCAGCACGATGCCCTGAAGGAGCCTGGGAAGTTTCAAGCCAGCGCATATGCGCATATTCACATGCATTTAACTTTGGGTGTGGTTGACTTGTTTTCAAGAGAGTCACCTTTTTAGACTCCTGAATCCAGCGATACTGAACATGCCAAGTTTTGCACTATGGTTTGTGCAAAGTTTCATTTAGTGCTTAAAAAACATGTACCCGTAACTTAGAAACTATTAATCCTATTAACACAAAACCACTGTAGGAAATTCGAAAACATAGCATGCCAGCTATACACTAATGCCCAATTGCTAAAATTTTGATAGTAAGTACCAAAAGCTGTCAGCCATCTGTCCTTTTTTTCTCTTCTCATATAGAAAAATGGGTATCACTTTCTTTGAAGCCTCTATTTATAACACATTATAAGGGTATTTCTAAGGCATTATAATAAATGCATAATGCATTATAAGAAACCTTATAATATGTTATACTATCTCATGAATAATCATAACAACAATTATTATACATTATAATATTTGAGTATTTGAGGTTATAACTTTTAAGATTGTGATCATTTATAACACACAATGAACGGCATATTAAATCTTTTTAATTTATAATGGACTATATCATATTACATTTATTTTTTACATTATATTACGTTTTATTTTGATGGCCCCCTAAGTCTATTGACTATAAGCTTAAACTTTCTTACTACATGCCAACTAACACTCCTTAGAGTATTATTAGGCTTAGGTTATGGTTGGGCAAGGTAGAAGGTTCATGTACTTGCAAAGTTACTTTTAATATAACATAATAGCTTGTCTTTTGGGGAAACATCGAAATTTAGTGTTTGTCAGGGTTGTGTGCAGGACGAGACGAGACGAAAGACAAGATTAACAATTAACAATCTATTTAATATAATACTTCAAAGGATCAATGCAGGAACAGGCAGGTACAGGCAGGAACACACATCACAAAACTTTAAAGACCGACATGAACTGAAGATACAAACAGACTTTTAAAGGGTGACTAGATGATTAAACACAGGTGACACAGATGACTAATAATTAAACACAGGTGATGGGGATGACAGGCTGATGAGGGTGAAACCAAAAATGACAACATGACAGGGGGAGACCAGATGAACAGACAGGACTGTGACATTACACCCCCCTCCGAAAAGGCGCGTCCTCGCGCCGTGGGGAACAACAAAAAAAAAAAAAAAAAAAAAGAGAAGGGGAGCGAAAAAACAGAGTCCATGTGGGAGGAGGCTTTGGCGGAGGACGGCACCCCTGGAGGGGGACAACAAACAAAGTCAGAGTCCAGGGGGGCGACGAAGGTGGGAGGAGCCAGGGAAGAAACAGGAGGGACCCGGAGCAGGAGGCACAGAGCAAGACCCAGGCCACAGCCATGAAGATCCATGGTGGAGCCGACGGAGGGAGGAGCCATGGTGGAGGATGGGCTGACGACTCCAGGGGTCTGACCGACAGAGGCAGAGCAGGTGAAGGATGAGCCCGAGGCGGAGACGGAGAGCCGAAGATCCTGGGCGACACCGAGGATCCGGAGGGCCAAGGCGGAGCCAGAGGCTCTGGCGACCAAGGCGGAGGCGGAGATCCAGAGGGCCGCGGTGGAGCCGGAGCGACAGAGGACTGAGGTGGAGCCGGGGGGAGGGAGGAGCCCAACGGAGCCGATGGGACGGAGCGACGAGGCGTAGCCAGAGGAGTAGAGTCCGTAGGCGATGGCGGGACGACAACCGACCAAGGCGGAGCCGGAGGGACGAGGAAGCCCGGTGGAGCTGGTGGGCCGACGGGCGACGCTGAAGATGAGGGAGCTGAGAGCCGTGGTGGAGCCGCAGGGTCGGAGGGCCGAGGCGGAGTTCTGGACTCTGAGGCTGGAGGTGGAGATGAGGGATCCTCCAGCCGAGACGCCGATGGAAGCTGGCAGACCTGCGGCGAGCCCACTGCACAGATGGAGGACTGAGGGTGAGCAGGGGGACTGACAGGTGACAGCGGGGTTTCTGGAAGGCTGGATGGAACCAGCAGAGATTCAGGATGGCTGGACGGAACCAGCGGAGATTCAGGATGACTGGACGGAACCAGCGGAGACTCAGGAGGGCTGGACGGAACCAGCGGAGATTCAGGATGGCTGGACGGAACCAGCGGGGATCCAGGATTAGGCAGAAGAGGGCGGGTGGGTGGGAAGTTCAGGCAGGCCAGTGTTTCTGAGAAGAAGTCTATTAAATCCCCAGAGTGTTGCTCAAGCTCACCCCCAGTGGTGGTGCAGTGGGCAGGGCTCTCTACCGCCCTCTCTTGCTCCACGCAGCACTCCACCGTCGCAGATGTAGAGGTCGGCTCACGCTCTTGGTCGGAGGTTTTGATCCCATCGGCAGTCCATACTGTGGCCGCTCCGGGCTCAGGCTCTCCGTCCGCGGTGAATGCGGGCTCATACTCTGCATGTCGGGGTGATGTTTGGCTGGGCTCTGGGTCTGGAGTGGGGCTGGTGTCATCCTTCGCGGTCAACGAAGCTCTGCTGGACACCAGCACCCACTCGATGTAACCGGCGAGGCTCTCTCGAGGACCCTCCCCGGACAGCTGCGCTTTAGTGGCGATGTTAAGTCCTGCACGGAAGAACGTGCACAGGCAGCGGTCCGGGTAATGCGTCATCGGCGCGAGGTACATAAAGTCACTTATGTGGTCCTCGAGAGAGCGGTTCCCCTGCTCCAGCAGGATGATGCGGACAGCAGGGATATTCATAAGGGAAAAAAAAAATAAAACAAACACTGATTCAAAAAACGGAAAAGAAACGCAGGGGAAGACGCCGTGAACTGTTTTGGGTCGGTCTTTCTGTCAGGGTTGTGTGCAGGACGAGACGAGACGAAAGACAAGATTAACAATTAACAATCTATTTAATATAATACTTCAAAGGATCAATGCAGGAACAGGCAGGTACAGGCAGGAACACACATCACAAAACTTTAAAGACCGACATGAACTGAAGATACAAACAGACTTTTAAAGGGTGACTAGATGATTAAACACAGGTGACACAGATGACTAATAATTAAACACAGGTGATGGGGATGACAGGCTGATGAGGGTGAAACCAAAAATGACAACATGACAGGGGGAGACCAGATGAACAGACAGGACTGTGACAGTGTTAGCATATATTCAGCATAATAACAATTACTGCTAGCTGACATGCAGTTGCAGAGTTACTTATCAAAAGCTGTCTGAAGGGTACCATCAAAATCATCAAACTGTTCATATTACACATTTATCTAAACTGATACCTGATCTTAGGGTTCTTTGGGAAATATTATTATAATTACTTATAAGTGATCTTTGTATGCTTTAAGTAAAGTGACATGAGAAACATGGCAAGATATGAGACTTATAATATGTTATAACTATGAGGAGGTAATCATTCTCTTAAAAGCTATAATCACAAAAAAGTACAAATTATAATACATTAAAACTGTTCTTATGAATACTCATGAGATGATATAACATATTATAAGGTTTTTTATAATGCATTATGCATTCATTATAATGCCTTAAGAACACCCTTATAATGTATTATAAATAAGGGCTTCATAGAAAGTGTTACCGAAAAATGTCTATAACTCCAAAACAAAATGGGATATTTTCACCAAATTTGACACACATATGTATGGGCACACTTTAAGGACACACAAAATAGGTGGGATTGTGCCACAAAACTATTATTGAACAAAACATGAAATTGCCATAGACCACAGTAGAGTATCATGATATAAAATGTTACATTTTTACCAATTCATTTGTGTACAATTACAAAACTTTGCATGTACCATCAAGACCATGACCTGAAAGTATTGAAAACCTTTCTAGACAGTGGTCAAAAGTGATAACCAATTATATTGTATTACTAGTGGTTGTTTTGTTTTGTTTTTTCACACATTTTGACAATCACCTTAAAATGGCTTCAATTACTCATTGCTGCACTTTTTCCTCTGATGCTTCCTTTGCCTAGTGCTTGGCCCTGTAATTGATACTTGCAGGTATATTTATTATTATTATTTCTCACAGGCTTTATATAGTTTCTGATTGCACATTTGTGTTTGTGATTCACAGCCTCTGCTGGAGATAAGAGCTTGGAGTGTGTGAGGATTGTCCTGATTGGAAAAACTGGAGTGGGAAAGAGTGCAACTGGAAACACCATCCTGGCATGTGATGCGTTTCAATCAAGGGCCAGCATGAAATCTGTTACCAAGATGTGTCAAAAAAAGAGTGGAGACACCTGTGGTCGACCTGTGACTGTGGTGGACACACCAGGACTCTTTGACACAAGCCTCAGTAATGAAGAGATCCAGCAGGAGATCATGAGATGCACTGAATTGTTGGCTCCTGGACCGCATGTGTTTCTGCTGGTCATTGCTGTCGGCACGTTCACACAAGAAGAGAGAGAAACACTTCAGCTCGTCAAAATGACCTTCGGACAAAAAGCAGAGACCTACACTATGGTGTTGTTCACACGAGGAGACAATCTCGCAGATCAAAGTATCGAAGACTACATTAAAGAAGGAGATCCTCACGTCCAGAAACTGATAAATGACTGTGGAGGAAGATTTCATGTGATCAATAATAAACAGAAGGATCCTGATCAGGTTGTGAGTCTGTTAAAGAAGATCGATAAGATGATGTGGAATAATAATGCCAGTTTCTACAATGACAAAATGTTTCAGGAGGCTGAAAGAGCATTCAGACTCATGCAGATTAATAGAGAGAAAGAAGAGGAGGTCAGGGAAGAAATCGAGGCCATTAAAGCCAAATATGAGTATGAAATCAAAGAAATTCAAAACAAACTAGATGAGGAAAAAGCAAAAGGAAAAGTTAGAGAATATCTGCTTGTGGACAGAGGGATCACAATGTTGAGACGAAAGAGAGAGAACACAGTGACAGAGACTGAACAAAGCAATGTTGAGAGAATGAATGATGATCAGATTGAAAAGCAGGAAAATCGGCTTCCAGGAACAACAGATCATGACAGAGAGATACCAGAAACAGGAACAGAATCTGATAGAGATCGTAAGAAACATAGTAAAAGGTTTAATGTGTTTGAATCCTTAAAAAGGAGAAAAGGGCTAGGGAAAAAGACTGAGAGGACAGAAAAATGTAAAACAAAAGAAGCTGAAAGTCGAGAAGAGACTGTAGAAAGAATAAAAGATACAGTCACAGATCAACAAAGCAGTAAAAATTTGCCTAAGAACTCTGAAGATGAGCGAGATGCAGAGAAAGAAC
>NW_027394965.1:0-12212 GCF_049309525.1 Garra rufa | reverse complement strand
AGTTTATATCATGCAATTATGGCAGTAATATCAGAATAGTGAGTTTATATCATGCAATTATGACAAAAAGGCAGAATAGTGAGTTTATATCATGTAATTATTACAAAAAAAGGAAGAATAGTGAATTTATATCATGCAATTATGGCAAAAAAGTGAGAATAGTGAGTTTATATCATGCAATTATGACAAAAAAGGCAGATTAGTGAGTTTATATCATGTAATAATTACAAAAAAAGGCAGAATAGTGAGTTTATATCATGCAATTGTGGCACAAAAGTCAGAAGAGTGAGTTTGTATCATGCAATCATGACACGAATGTCAGAATAGTGAGTTTATATCATGCAATTATGGCAGTAATATCAGAATAGTAAGTTTATATCATGCAATTATGGCACAAAAGTCAGAAGAGTGAGTTTATGTCATGCAATTATGACAAAAAAGGCAGAATAGTGAGTGTATATCATGTAATTATTACAAAAAAAGGCAGAATGGTGAATTTATATCATGCAATTATGACAAAAAAGTCAGAATAGTGAGTTTATATCTTGCAGTTATGACAATAAAGTCACATTAGTTAGTTTGAATCATGCAATTATGGCATACAAGTCAGAAGAGTGATTTTATATCATGCAATTATGACAGTAAAGTCAGATTAGTTAGTTTGTATCTAGCAATTATGACACGAATGTCAGAATAGTGAGTTTATATCATGCAATTATGGCAGTAATATCAGAATAGTGAGTTTATATCATGCAATTATGCCACAAAAGTCAGAAGAGTTACTTGATATCATGTAATTATGACAAAACAGTGAGAATAGTTACTTTATATCATGCAATTATGACAAAAAAGTGAGAATGGTGAGTGTATATAATGTAATTATTACAAAAAAAGGCAGAATAGTGAATTATGGCACTAATCTCAGAATAGTGAGTTTATATCATGCAGTTATGACAAAAATGTCAGAATAGTGAGTTTATATCTTGCAGTTATGACATAATAGTCAGATTAGTTAGTTTGTATCATACAATTATGGCATAAAAGTCAGAAGAGTGAGTTTATATCATGCAATTATGACAAAACGGCAAAATAGTGAGTTTATATCGTGCAATTATGACAAAAAAGGAAGAATAGTTTGTTTATATCATGCAATTATGACAATAAAGTCAGATTAGTTCGTTTGTATCTAGCAATTATGACACGAATGTCAGAATAGAGAGTTTATACCATGCAATTATGGCAGTAATATCAGAATAGTGAGTTTATATCGTTCAATTATGGCACAAAAGTCAGAAGAGTGAGTTTATATCATGCAGTTATGACAAAAAAGGCAGAATAGTGAGTTTATATCATGTAATTATTACAAAAAAGGCAGAATAGTGAGTTTATATCTTGCAATTATGACAATAAAGTCACATTAGTTAGTTTATATCATGCAATTATGGCATAAAAGTCTGAAGAGTGAGTTTATATCATGCAATTATGACAAAAAGGTAGAATAGTTTGTTTATAACATGCAATTATGACAGTAAAGTTAGATTAGTTAGTTTGTATCTAGCAATTATGACACGAATGTCAGAATAGGGAGTTTATATCATTTAATTATTACAAAAAAAAGGCAGAATAGTGAATTTATATCATGCAATTATGGCAAAAAAGTGAGAATAGTGAGTTTATATCATGCAATTATGACAAAAAAGGCGCATTAGTGAGTTTATGTCATGTAATTATTACAAAAAAAGGCAGAATAGTGAGTTTATATCTTGCAATTATGGCAGTAATATCAGAATAGTGAGTTTATATCGTGCAATTATGGCACAAAAGTCAGAAGAGTGAGTTTATATCATGCAGTTATGACAAAAAAGGCAGAATAGTGAGTTTATATCTTGCAGTTATGACAATGAAGTCAGAATAGTGAGTTTATATCTTGCAATTATGGCAGTAATATCAGAATAGTACGTTTATATCATGAAATTATGGCACAAAAGTCAGAAGAGTGATCTTATGTCATGCAATTATGACAAAAAAGGCAGAATAGTGTGTGTATATCATGTAATTATTACAAAAAAAGGCAGAATGGTGAATTTATATCATGCAATTATGACAAAAAAGTCAGAATAGTGAGTTTATATCTTGCAGTTATGACAATAAAGTCACATTAGTTAGTTTGAATCATGCAATTATGGCATACAAGTCAGAAGAGTGAGTTTATATCATGCAATTATGACAAAAAAAGGTAGAATAGTTTGTTTATATCATGCAATTATGACAGTAAAGTCAGATTAGTTAGTTTGTATCTAGCAATTATGACACGAATGTCAGAATAGTGAGTTTATATCATGCAATTATGGCAGTATTATCAGAATAGTGAGTTTATATCATGCAATTATGGCACAAAAGTCAGAATAGTGAGTTTATATCATGTTATTATTACAAAAAAAGGCAGAATAGTGAGATTATATCATGCAATTATGGCAGTAATATCAGAATAGTGAGTTTATATCATGCAATTATGGCACAAAATTCAGAACAGTGAGTTTATATCATGTAATTATTACAAAAAAGGCAGAATAGTGAATTTATTTGCAATTATGACAAAAAGGCAGAATAGTGAGTTTATATCATGCAATTATGACAAAAAAGGAAGAATAGTTTGTTTATATCATGCAATTATGACAGTAAAGTCAGATTAGTTAGTTTGTATCTAGCAATTATGACACGAATGTCAGAATAGTGAGTTTATATCATTCAATTATGGCAGTAATATCAGAATAGTGAGTTTATATCATGCAATTATGGCACAAAAGTCAGAATAGTGAGTTTATATCATGTAATTATTACAAAAAAAAGGCAGAATAGTGAATTTATATCATGTAATTATTACAAAAAAAAGGCAGACTTGTGAGTTTATATCATGCAATTATGACAAAAAAGTCAGAATAGTGAGTTTATATCTTGCAGTTATGACAATAAAGTCACATTAGTTAGTTTGAATCATGCAATTATGGCATACAAGTCAGAAGAGTGAGTTTATATCATGCAATTATGACAAAAAAAGGTAGAATAGTTTGTTTATATCATGCAATTATGACAGTAAAGTCAGATTAGTTAGTTTGTATCTAGCAATTATGACACGAATGTCAGAATAGTGAGTTTATATCATGCAATTATGGCAGTATTATCAGAATAGTGAGTTTATATCATGCAATTATGGCACAAAAGTCAGAATAGTGAGTTTATATCATGTTATTATTACAAAAAAAGGCAGAATAGTGAGATTATATCATGCAATTATGGCAGTAATATCAGAATAGTGAGTTTATATCATGCAATTATGGCACAAAATTCAGAACAGTGAGTTTATATCATGTAATTATTACAAAAAAGGCAGAATAGTGAATTTATTTGCAATTATGACAAAAAGGCAGAATAGTGAGTTTATATCATGCAATTATGACAAAAAAGGAAGAATAGTTTGTTTATATCATGCAATTATGACAGTAAAGTCAGATTAGTTAGTTTGTATCTAGCAATTATGACACGAATGTCAGAATAGTGAGTTTATATCATTCAATTATGGCAGTAATATCAGAATAGTGAGTTTATATCATGCAATTATGGCACAAAAGTCAGAATAGTGAGTTTATATCATGTAATTATTACAAAAAAAAGGCAGAATAGTGAATTTATATCATGTAATTATTACAAAAAAAAGGCAGACTTGTGAGTTTATATCATGCAATTATGGCAGTAATATCAGAATAGTGAGTTTATATCATGCAATTATGACAAAAAGGCAGAATAGTGAGTTTATATCATGCAATTATGACAAAAAGGCAGAATAGTGAGTTTATATCATGTAATTATTACAAAAAAGGAAGAATAGTGAATTTATATCATGCAATTATGGCAAAAAAGTGAGAATAGTGAGTTTATATCATGCAATTATGACAAAAAAGGCAGATTAGTGAGTTTATATCATGTAATAATTACAAAAAAAGGCAGAATAGTGAGTTTATATCATGCAATTGTGGCACAAAAGTCAGAAGAGTGAGTTTGTATCATGCAATCATGACACGAATGTCAGAATAGTGAGTTTATATCATGCAATTATGGCAGTAATATCAGATTAGTTAGTTTGTATCATGCAATTATGACACGAATGTCAGAATACAGTTTATATCATGGAATTATGGCAGTAATATCAGAATAGTGAGTTTATATCGTGCAATTATGGCACAAAAGTCAGAAGAGTGAGTTTATATCATGCAGTTATGACAAAAAAGGCAGAATAGTGAGTTTGTATCATGTAATTATTACAAAAAAGGCAGAATAGTGAGTTTATATCATGCAATTATGGCACAAAAGTCAGAATAGTGAGTTTATATCATGTTATTATTACAAAAAAGGCAGAATAGGTAGATTATATCATGCAATTATGGCAGTAATATCAGAATAGTGAGTTTATATCATGCAATTATGGCACAAAATTCAGAACAGTGAGTTTATATCATGTAATTATTACAAAAAAGGCAGAATAGTGAGTTTATATCATGCAATTATGGCAGTAATATCAGAATAGTGAGTTTATATCATGCAATTATGACAAAAAGGCAGAATAGTGAGTTTATATCATGTAATTATTACAAAAAAAGGAAGAATAGTGAATTTATATCATGCAATTATGGCAAAAAAGTGAGAATAGTGAGTTTATATCATGCAATTATGACAAAAAAGGCAGATTAGTGAGTTTATATCATGTAATAATTACAAAAAAAGGCAGAATAGTGAGTTTATATCATGCAATTGTGGCACAAAAGTCAGAAGAGTGAGTTTGTATCATGCAATCATGACACGAATGTCAGAATAGTGAGTTTATATCATGCAATTATGGCAGTAATATCAGAATAGTAAGTTTATATCATGCAATTATGGCACAAAAGTCAGAAGAGTGAGTTTATGTCATGCAATTATGACAAAAAAGGCAGAATAGTGAGTGTATATCATGTAATTATTACAAAAAAAGGCAGAATGGTGAATTTATATCATGCAATTATGACAAAAAAGTCAGAATAGTGAGTTTATATCTTGCAGTTATGACAATAAAGTCACATTAGTTAGTTTGAATCATGCAATTATGGCATACAAGTCAGAAGAGTGATTTTATATCATGCAATTATGACAGTAAAGTCAGATTAGTTAGTTTGTATCTAGCAATTATGACACGAATGTCAGAATAGTGAGTTTATATCATGCAATTATGGCAGTAATATCAGAATAGTGAGTTTATATCATGCAATTAATGCACAAAAGTCAGAAGAGTTACTTGATATCATGTAATTATGACAAAACAGTGAGAATAGTTACTTTATATCATGCAATTATGACAAAAAAGTGAGAATGGTGAGTGTATATAATGTAATTATTACAAAAAAAGGCAGAATAGTGAATTATGGCACTAATCTCAGAATAGTGAGTTTATATCATGCAGTTATGACAAAAATGTCAGAATAGTGAGTTTATATCTTGCAGTTATGACATAATAGTCAGATTAGTTAGTTTGTATCATACAATTATGGCATAAAAGTCAGAAGAGTGAGTTTATATCATGCAATTATGACAAAACGGCAAAATAGTGAGTTTATATCGTGCAATTATGACAAAAAAGGAAGAATAGTTTGTTTATATCATGCAATTATGACAATAAAGTCAGATTAGTTCGTTTGTATCTAGCAATTATGACACGAATGTCAGAATAGAGAGTTTATACCATGCAATTATGGCAGTAATATCAGAATAGTGAGTTTATATCGTGCAATTATGGCACAAAAGTCAGAAGAGTGAGTTTATATCATGCAGTTATGACAAAAAAGGCAGAATAGTGAGTTTATATCATGTAATTATTACAAAAAAGGCAGAATAGTGAGTTTATATCTTGCAATTATGACAATAAAGTCACATTAGTTAGTTTATATCATGCAATTATGGCATAAAAGTCTGAAGAGTGAGTTTATATCATGCAATTATGACAAAAAGGTAGAATAGTTTGTTTATAACATGCAATTATGACAGTAAAGTTAGATTAGTTAGTTTGTATCTAGCAATTATGACACGAATGTCAGAATAGGGAGTTTATATCATTTAATTATTACAAAAAAAAGGCAGAATAGTGAATTTATATCATGCAATTATGGCAAAAAAGTGAGAATAGTGAGTTTATATCATGCAATTATGACAAAAAAGGCGCATTAGTGAGTTTATGTCATGTAATTATTACAAAAAAAGGCAGAATAGTGAGTTTATATCTTGCAATTATGGCAGTAATATCAGAATAGTGAGTTTATATCGTGCAATTATGGCACAAAAGTCAGAAGAGTGAGTTTATATCATGCAGTTATGACAAAAAAGGCAGAATAGTGAGTTTATATCTTGCAGTTATGACAATGAAGTCAGAATAGTGAGTTTATATCTTGCAATTATGACAATAAAGTCACATTAGTTAGTTTATATCATGCAGTTATGGCATAAAAGTCAGAAGAGTGAGTTTATATCATGCAATTATGACAAAAAGGTAGAATAGTTTGTTTATAACATGCAATTATGACAGTAAAGTCAGATTAGTTAGTTTGTATCTAGCAATTATGACAATAAAGTCACATTAGTTAGTTTATGTCGTGCAATTATGGCACAAAAGTCAGAAGAGTGAGTTTATATCATGCAATTATGACAAAAAAGGCAGAATAGTGAGTTTATATCATGTAATTATTACAAAAAAGGCAGAATAGTGAGTTTATATCTTGCAGTTATGACAATGAAGTCAGAATAGTGAGTTTATATCTTGCAATTATGACAATAAAGTCACATTAGTTAGTTTATATCATGCAGTTATGGCATAAAAGTCAGAAGAGTGAGTTTATATCATGCAATTATGACAAAAAGGTAGAATAGTTTGTTTATAACATGCAATTATGACAGTAAAGTCAGATTAGTTAGTTTGTATCTAGCAATTATGACACGAATGTCAAAATAGGGAGTTTATATCATGTAATTATTACAAAAAAAGGCAGAATAGTGAATTTATATCATGCAATTATGGCAAAAAAGTGAGAATAGTGAGTTTATATCATGCAATTATGACAAAAAAGGCAGAATAGTGTGTGTATATCATGTAATTATTACAAAAAAGGCAGAATGGTGAATTTATATCATGCAATTATGACAAAAAAGTCAGAATAGTGAGTTTATATCTTGCAGTTATGACAATAAAGTCACATTAGTTAGTTTGAATCATGCAATTATGGCATACAAGTCAGAAGAGTGAGTTTATATCATGCAATTATGACAAAAAAAGGTAGAATAGTTTGTTTATATCATGCAATTATGACAGTAAAGTCAGATTAGTTAGTTTGTATCTAGCAATTATGACACGAATGTCAGAATAGTGAGTTTATATCATGCAATTATGGCAGTAATATCAGAATAGTGAGTTTATATCATGCAATTATGGCACAAAATTCAGAATAGTGAGTTTATATCATGTAATTATTACAAAAAAGGCAGAATAGTGAATTTATATCATGCAATTATGGCAGTAATATCAGAATAGTGAGTTTATATCATGCAATTATGACAAAAAGGCAGAATAGTGAGTTTATATCATGTAATTATTACAAAAAAAGGCAGAATAGTGAATTTATATCATGCAATTATGGCAGTAATATCAGAATAGTGAGTTTATATCATGCAATTATGACAAAAAGGCAGAATAGTGAGTTTATATCATGTAATTATTACAAAAAAAGGCAGAATAGTGAATTTATATCATGCAATTATGGCAAAAAAGTGAGAATAGTGAGTTTATATCATGCAATTATGACAAAAAAGGCAGATTAGTGAGTTTATATCATGTAATAATTACAAAAAAAGGCAGAATAGTGAGTTTATATCATGCAATTATGGCACAAAAGTTAGAAGAGTGAGTTTGTATCATGCAATCATGACACGAATGTCAGAATAGTGAGTTTATATCATGCAATTATGGCAGTAATATCAGATTAGTTAGTTTGTATCATGCAATTATGACACGAATGTCAGAATACAGTTTATATCGTGCAATTATGACACAAAAGTCAGAAGAGTGAGTTTATATAATGCAGTTATGACAAAAAAGGCAGAATAGTGAGTTTATATCATGTAATTATTACAAAAAAAGGCAGAATAGTGAGTTTATATCTTGCAGTTATGACAATAAAGTCACATTATTTAGTTTGAATCATGCAATTATGGCATAAACGTCAGAAGAGTGAGTTTATATCATGCAATTATGACAGTTAAGTCAGATTAGTTAGTTTGTATCTAGCAATTATGACACGAATGTCAGAATAGTGAGTTTATATCATGCAATTATGGCAGTAATATCAGAATAGTGAGTTTATATCATGCAATTATGGCACAAAAGTCAGAAGAGTTACTTTATATCATGTAATTATGACAAAACAGTGAGAATAGTGAGTTTATATCATGCAATTATGGCACAAAAATCAGAATAGTTACTTTATATCATGCAATTATGACAAAAAAGTGAGAATAGTGAGTGTATATAATGTAATTATTACAAAAAAAGGCAGACTAGTGAATTTATATCAAGCAATTATGGCACTAATCTCAGAATAGTGAGTTTATATCATGCAGTTATGACAAAAATGTCAGAATAGTGAGTTTATATCTTGCAGTTATGACAATATAGTCAGATTAGTTCGTTTGTATCATACAATTATGGCATAAAAGTCAGAAGAGTGAGTTTATATCATGCAATTATGACAAAACGGAAAAATAGTGAGTTTATATCGTGCAATTATGACAAAAAAGGAAGAATAGTTTGTTTATATCATGCAATTATGACAATAAAGTCAGATTAGTTAGTTTGTATCTAGCAATTATGACACGAATGTCAGAATTGAGAGTTTATATCATGCAATTTTGGCAGTAATATCAGAATAGTGAGTTTATATCGTGCAATTATGGCAGTAATATCAGAATAGTGAGTTTATATCGTGCAATTATGGCACAAAAGTCAGAAGAGTGAGTTTATATCATGCAGTTATGACAAAAAAGGCAGAATAGTGAGTTTATATCATGTAATTATTACAAAAAAAGTCAGAATAGTGAGTTTATATCTTGCAGTTATGACAATAAAGTCACATTAGTTAGTTTGAATCATGCAATTATGGCATACAAGTCAGAAGAGTGAGTTTATATCATGCAATTATGACAAAAAAAGGTAGAATAGTTTGTTTATATCATGCAATTATGACAGTAAAGTCAGATTAGTTAGTTTGTATCTAGCAATTATGACACGAATGTCAGAATAGTGAGTTTATATCATGCAATTATGGCAGTAATATCAGAATAGTGAGTTTATATCATGCAATTATGGCACAAAAGTCAGAATATTGAGTTTATATCATGTTATTATTACAAAAAAAGGCAGAATAGTGAGATTATATCATGCAATTATGGCAGTAATATCAGAATAGTGAGTTTATATCATGCAATTATGGCACAAAATTCAGAACAGTGAGTTTATATCATGTAATTATTACAAAAAAGGCAGAATAGTGAATTTATATCATGCAATTATGGCAAAAAATGCGCATTAGTGAGTTTATGTCATGTAATTATTACAAAAAAAGGCAGAATAGTGAGTTTTATATCATGCAATTATGGCAGTTATATCAGAATAGTGAGTTTATATCATGCAATTATGACAAAAAAGGAAGAATAGTTTGTTTATATCATGCAATTATGACAATAAAGTCAGATTAGTTAGTTTGTATCATGCAATCATGACACAAATGTCAGAATAGTGAGTTTATATCATGCAATTATGGCAGTAATATCAGAATAGTACGTTTATATCATGCAATTATGGCACAAAAGTCAGAAGAGTGAGCTTATGTCATGCAATTATGACAAAAAAGGCAGAATAGTGTGTGTATATCATGTAATTATTACAAAAAAAAGGCAATTATGGCACAAAAGTCAGAAGAGTGAGTTTATATCATGCAGTTATGACAATAAAGTCACATTAGTTAGTTTGAATCATGCAATTATGGCATACAAGTCAGAAGAGTGAGTTTATATCATGCAATTATGACAAAAAAAGGTAGAATAGTTTGTTTATATCATGCAATTATGACACTAAAGTCAGATTAGTTAGTTTGTATCTAGCAATTATGACACGAATGTCAGAATAGTGAGTTTATATCATGCAATTATGGCAGTAATATCAGAATAGTGAGTTTATATCATGCAATTATGGCACAAAAGTCAGAATAGTGAGTTTATATCATGTTAGTATTACAAAAAAAGGCAGAATAGTGAGATTATATCATGCAATTATGGCAGTAATATCAGAATAGTGAGTTTATATCATGCAATTATGGCACAAAATTCAGAACAGTGAGTTTATATCATGTAATTATTACAAAAAAGGCAGAATAGTGAATTTATATCATGCAATTATGGCAGTAATATCAGAATAGTGAGTTTATATCATGCAATTATGACAAAAAGGCAGAATAGTGAGTTTATATCATGTAATTATTACAAAAAAGGAAGAATAGTGAATTTATATCATGCAATTATGGCAAAAAAGTGAGAATAGTGAGTTTATATCATGCAATTATGACAAAAAAGGCAGATTAGTGAGTTTATATCATGTAATAATTACAAAAAAAGGCAGAATAGTGAGTTTATATCATGCAATTGTGGCACAAAAGTCAGAAGAGTGAGTTTGTATCATGCAATCATGACACGAATGTCAGAATAGTGAGTTTATATCATGCAATTATGGCAGTAATATCAGATTAGTTAGTTTGTATCATGCAATTATGACACGAATGTCAGAACACAGTTTATATCATGCAATTATGGCAGTAATATCAGAATAGTGAGTTTATATCGTGCAATTATGGCACAAAAGTCAGAAGAGTGAGTTTATATCATGCAGTTATGACAAAAAAGGCAGAATAGTGAGTTTATATCATGTAATTATTACAAAAAAAGGCAGAATAGTGAGTTTATATCTTGCAGTTATGACAATGATGTCAGAATAGTGAGTTTATATCTTGCAGTAATGAAAATAAAGTCACATTAGTTAGTTTGTCTCATGCAATTATGGCATAAAAGTCAGAAGAGTGAGTTTATATCATGCAATTATGACAAAAAAGGAAGAATAGTTTGTTTATATCATGCAATTATGACAGTAAAGTCAGATTAGTTAGTTTGTATCTAGCAATTATGACACGAATGTCAGAATAGTGAGTTTACATCATTCAATTATGGCAGTTATATCAGAATAGTGAGTTTATATCATGCAATTATGACAAAAAAGAAAGAATAGTTTGTTTATATCATGCAATTATGACAATAAAGTCAGATTAGTTAGTTTGTATCATGCAATCATGACACGAATGTCAGAATAGTGAGTTTATATCATGCAATTATGGCAGTAATATCAGAATAGTACGTTTATATCATGAAATTATGGCACAAAAGTCAGAAGAGTGAGCTTATGTCATGCAATTATGACAAAAAAGGCAGAATAGTGTGTGTATATCATGTAATTATTACAAAAAAAGGCAGAATGGTGAATTTATATCATGCAATTATGACAAAAAAGTCAGAATAGTGAGTTTATATCTTGCAGTTATGACAATAAAGTCACATTAGTTAGTTTGAATCATGCAATTATGGCATACAAGTCAGAAGAGTGAGTTTATATCATGCAATTATGACAAAAAAAGGTAGAATAGTTTGTTTATATCATGCAATTATGACAGTAAAGTCAGATTAGTTAGTTTGTATCTAGCAATTATGACACGAATGTCAGAATAGTGAGTTTATATCATGCAATTATGGCAGTAATATCAGAATAGTGAGTTTATATCATGCAATTATGGCACAAAAGTCAGAATAGTGAGTTTATATCATGTTATTATTACAAAAAAAGGCAGAATAGTGAGATTATATCATGCAATTATGGCAGTAATATCAGAATAGTGAGTTTATATCATGCAATTATGGCACAAAATTCAGAACAGTGAGTTTATATCATGTAATTATTACAAAAAAGGCAGAATAGTGAATTTATATCATGCAATTATGACAAAAAGGCAGAATAGTGAGTTTATATCATGCAATTATGACAG
>NW_027394964.1:0-12221 GCF_049309525.1 Garra rufa | reverse complement strand
TATGGTCGCGACCGCGTCGCTTCCATAAAGAGCGCGCATACCGCGCGTCTACATTTGAAATTTGAACTTGAGCGCGCAAAAGACACGACATATGAACGGCCCCTTTGACATTCAAATTACACATAATCACTATAAACCACTTATAATAATAATTATAAGAAGAAACAACAGTAGCCTAATAATTGGCTAAACCTTTCAAATATTTGTATATATTTATACTTATATATTTTATTTGACTCAACTGACTGATTAAAGTCACTGAATATTTAACAAATGAAACAGTGGACTTAAAATAAATTATTAATTTAATTAGGCCTATATTTGATCACAAACAATGATAAATTCCTCAATAAAAATTCACTAATTATTATAGTCTATATTTTATAATTATACCTACTATAGACTATACTTGACTTTAAATTTACTGTAGTAATTAATACAGAGACATAATTTGGGCAAACAGCACTAGTGACTTGTTTAGGACTTGAAGCTTAAAGTTGAGGACTTGCAACTCGACTTGGACTTGCTCGTCTTGACTTGGGACTTGACTTGGGACTTGCCTGGCTTGACTCGGGACTTGACTTGAGACTTGAATGCAAAGACTCGAGACTTACTTGTGACTTGCAAAACAATGACTTGGTCCCACCTCTGCTATTAACCCTTTTGATTGTTGGTTCCGAGGATGCTCTCTAGGCATGACTTGGCCCTTGTTGTTCTTCCACGATCTGTGGATCATGGCTAGAACAGGGCCCATAGTTTATATTGAGATAGAAAGCACAGGTTAGGTTAGGTTAGGTTAGGTAATTGTAGGTTAGGTACCTACCTTACGGCTGCTGTGTGATCCATGACAGCTGCATTGGATAAGACGGCCGCTTGCTGCCCCCCGATGTGTAGCCCTTCTGCCACATTGGTGTGTACGGAGACTGCATTGCCCTTTTTAGGTATCAAAAGGCTTTATGACTTTACTAGTCAGGGTCACCTGAGCACGCTGGCCCCGGGCAGAATGGATAGATCCTCCTCTACTTGGATGGCTAGGTACCTACCCCGCGGCTGCTGAATGCTCGCCCCATTTCTGGAACTGAGTTTTTTTTGTTACAGACTCATTGGATTAGTCGGCCGTTCGGTGCCGCTAAATGTGTTTGGCTCTCCGCCACATTGGTTGGTGCAGAGCCTGCACTGATCTATTCAGGTTTTAAAAGGCCATTGGTCTCCCGGAATCCAAAGACAGCAGGCTAGGCCATTAAGACTCTCTCTCTCTGCCCCTGTAATGTCCCTCCTGACATTGCATGATCTTGGCAATGCTGCATGACACTACTAGATGGAGCGTACCAGTACCTCTCTGATGTTAAAAGAAGGACGTCCACTCCCTATGGCTCTGAAAATTCCAGGTTGTAGCCCCTAGTGGAATGATAATAAATTAGCCCATTTCGCTCCCTTCACAGGAGGAGGGTCTCTTGTAAGTTGTTTCCTGTCGAGCATTCAGATTCCTCCTATTCTTGAGAATTGAATCTGCTCCAGGGCACTCCACTCAGGCTGCTCAATAGTGAGCTTTGCAGTGCTCCCCTCATGTTGAAGGGTTACTTCTGCATTTCTGCTCCTTGAAAGGTAAGAACCTCCCTCTTATTGGGACTTGTGTTCTCTGCTTCCCAGAGCCTCTTTGGAAATTTAGTGTCCAGGCTAGCCTGACAAGTAAGTGCGCACAAATTCTCTGCACACTTTCTAAAAATCCAAGTAAGTGGGAAGTACCCAAGTCTTTGCACACTTTCTAAAATCCTGTATGGTGTGGGTATCCTGTAACTTCGTTCCCATTCTTGAGTTGGTTTAAAACCCCTGGTCACCTTGGGTCCCACTCCACTAAGGTATCCTCTCAGATACCTCTTGAGCATCTGCTACCTAGGACTGGTCAAAGCACTCCTAGGCTTGCACCTTAGTAACGGTTTTCTTCTAAAATGCATGTTTATGGTAAGTGTGCACACAAGTCTCTGTGCACTTTCTAAAATCCACATAAGTGTTAACTATGCATGCAAGTCTCTGCACACTTTCTGAAATCCTGTATGGTATGGTTTACGCGCTAAACTTCATTCCCATCCTTGTGTTGGTTTAAAGCACCGGCTACCTTGGGCCCCACTCTACTTATGTTTGCCTGAACACGGTGCTGCTACCCATGTTCTGTGAGGCAGTTCCTGAGGGAACAAACCTATGCAGAGCTAGCGGTAGCCCCTGCATAACCTACACACTTAGCATTATCACCTTGAAGGAACCTGCTATGATTCCAAGCCTTGAGCTTTACCCTGGGTCCAGCTCTCTGACCCCTTGCAGGTAAGGTTTGGGTAACAGCTCAGGCCTTTGGCTGAAACATCACTGACAGCCATCACAAACATCTCAGGGGCAATTCCCTTAAGTTTAAGGAAGTTGGTACTTAGTGCTCGCCTTTGTTAGCAAGCTTTTCCCTTAGCATGGCAGCGTGGGTATACCATTCTCCACAAGCACCCCCTAGAGGACGCAGTAAGATTTCCCTCGAAATGGAACATCTCAGGTTACATATGTAACCATGGTTTCCTAAGATAGGGAACGAGACACCGTTGGGGGACCATCTGGATGATCCGGAGGAGTCATGGGAGAAAATCCTGTGGTCAGATGAGACCAAAGTAGAACTTTTTGGTCTTAACTCTATTCGCTGTGTTTGGAGGAAGAACAATGATGAGTACCATCCCAATAATACCATACCTACAGTGAAGCATGGGGCTGTAAGCATCATGCTCTGGGGGTGTTTTTCTGCACAGGGAACAGGACGACTGCACTGTATTAAGGAAAGGATGAACGGGGCCATGTATTGTGACATATTGGGCAAAAACCTTCCCTCAGAGCATTAAAGATGGGTCAAGTCAAGTCAAGTCAAGTCAAGTCACCTTTATTTATATAGCGCCTTTTACAATACAGATTGTGTCAAAGCAACTGCACAGTATTTAAACAGCACAATAGTGCGTAAGTAACGCATTATTGTAACTATCAATTTTCAGTTAAAAGCAGTTCATCAATGAATTCAGTGATATCATCGTCAGTTCAGTTCAAATAGTATACGATATCGCTGGAAAGTGTCCCCAACTAAGCAAGCCAGAGGCGATAGCGGCAAGGAACCAAAACTCCACATGTGACAGAGATGGAGAAAAAAACCTTGGGAGAAACCAGGCTCAGTCGGGGGACCAGTTCTCCTCTGGCCAGACCAAACAACAGTTTGTACCAATGTCTGATTGTAGAGAACTCATCAGGATCCTGTGGTGTAGCGCCGATGGCCGTCAAGGTTGGCGAGGTCTTTATTGATGATCCGCCTTGGAGCTCATCTGGTTGACATCCACGGCTATTGAAGTCATCTCCAGGTGGTGATCCACGATCTAAGCTGGGTACGGACTGGATCCGGGGGACTGGAGTGACCATCTGATCCAGATACAGGCTGGATCTGGTGGCTACTGTGACCTCGGAATAAGAATGAAACAGACTAATATTAGCGTAGATGCCATTCTTTTTACGATGCAACGAGTGCATCAGGTGTTATGGGAGGTGTTTTCGGTTCCGGTTGACCTAATTAATGCAGCCTAACAATCCTTTAACGGATTTGAATTATAGAAATGTGTTAATGATTTTATGTGTAAGCCAGGTTAAAGAGATGTGTCTTTAATCTAGATTTAAACTGACAGAGTGTGTCTGCCTCCCGAACAGTGTTAGGTAGATTGTTCCAGAGTTTAGGCGCTAGATAAGAAAATGATCTGCCGCCGGCAGTTGATTTTGATATTCTAGGTATTATCAAATTGCCAGAATTTTGAGAACGCAGCGGACGTGAAGGACTATAATACGATAGGAGCTCGTTCAAGTACTGAGGAGCTAAACCATTGAGGGCTTTATAAGTAATTAGCAAGATTTTAAAATCTATACGATGTTTAATAGGGAGCCAATGCAGTGTTGACAGAACCGGGCTAATATGCTCATACTTTCTGGTTCTAGTAAGAACTCTAGCTGCTGCATTTTGGACCAGCTGGAGTTTGTTTATTAAGCGTGCAGAACAACCACCCAATAAAGCATTACAATAATCTATCCTTGAGGTCATGAACGCATGAATTAATGTTTCAGCATTTGACATTGATAGCATAGGTCGTAATTTCGATATATTTTTAAGATGGAAAAATGCGGTTTTGCAGATGCTAGAAATGTGGCTTTCAAAGGAGAGATTGCTATCGAATAGGACGCCTAGGTTCCTAACTGATGACGACGAATTTACAGAGCAGCCATCTAGTATTAGACTGTGTTTTAGGTCATTACTTGTGGAGGTTTTAGGTCCAATAATTAATACCTCAGTTTTTTCAGAATTTAACAGTAAGAAGTTATTCGCCATCCAGTTTTTAATATCAGCTATGCATTCTGTTAGTTTTTCGAATGGATATGTTTTGCCGGGCTGCGAAGAAATATAGAGCTGAGTATCATCAGCGTAACAATGAAAGCTAACACCATGTTTCCTGATGATATCTCCCAAGGGTAACATGTAAAGCGTAAAAAGTAATGGCCCTAGCACTGAGCCTTGAGGTACTCCATACTGCACTTGCGATCTAAATGATACCTCTTCATTTATTGCCACAAACTGATGACGGTCAGATAAGTACGATTTGAACCATGCCAGTGCACTACCACTAATGCCTACATAATTTTCAAGTCTATTTAAAAGAATGTTGTGGTCAATAGTATCAAATGCGGCACTAAGATCCAGTAGCACTAATAGAGAGATGCAACCACGATCGCTTGACAATAGCAGGTCATTAGTAACTCTAATTAGAGCAGTCTCAGTACTATGATATGGTCTAAACCTGACTGGAAATCCTCGCAGATACCATTTTTCTCTAAGAAGGAGCATAATTGTGAGGATACTACCTTTTCTAGTACCTTTGACAGAAAAGGGAGATTCGAAATTGGTCTGTAGTTAATTAATTCATAGGGGTCAAGTTGTGGTTTTTTAATGAGTGGCTTAATAACAGCTATTTTGAAGGTTTTGGGGACATATCCTAATGATAGTGACGAATTAATAATATTCAGAAGAGGATCTATGACTTCTGGAAGTACCTCCTTTAGTAGCTTAGATGGAATAGGGTCTAACATACATGTTGTGGGTTTAGATGATTTAACAAGTTTATACAATTCCTCCTCTCCTATAATAGAGAATGAATGGAATTGTTCCTCAGGAGATCTACAACGCACTATCTGATGCGATACTGTAGCGGGCGGCTGTATGGTTACAATTTTATCTCTAATAGTGTCTATCTTGGAGGTAAAGTACGTCATAAAGTCATTACTGCTGTGCTTTTGGGAAATGTCTAAACCTGTTGCTGCTATATTTTTAGTTAATTTAACCACAGTATTGAACAAATACCTAGGGTTATGTTTGTTTTCTTCTAAGAGAGATGAAAAGTAATCCGATCTGGCAGTTTTTAATGCTTTCCTATAAGATAAATTACATTCACGCCAAGCAATACGAAAAACCTCTAGTTTTGTTTTCCTCCAGCTGCGTTCCATTTTTCGTGCTTTTCTCTTTAGGGCGCGGGTATGATCTTTATACCACGGTGTTAGACTGTTTTTCTTAATCTTTTTTAGGCGCACTGGAGCAACTGTATCTAAAGTGCTAGAAAAGAGAGAGTCCATAGTTTCTATTGCATCATCAAGTTTTTCTGAGCTATTGGATATGCTGAGGAATTCAGATAAGTCAGGAAGATTACTTACAAAGCAGTCTTTTGTAGTAGAAGTGATGGTTCTACCGTATTTGTAGCAAGGAATTGAATTAACAGTTTTAGCTATCTGGAGTATACAAGAGACTAGATAATGATCTGAGATATCATCGCTTTGCTGCAGAATTTCAACGCCATTAACATCAATTCCATGTGACAGTATTAAATCTAGAGTATGATTTCGGCAATGAGTAGGACCTGACACGTGTTGTCTAACCCCAATAGAGTTCAAAATATCTATAAATGCTGTTCCTAATGCATCTTTTTCATTATCAACATGGATGTTAAAATCACCCACTATTAAGACTTTATCTGCGGCCAGCACTAATTCGGATAGAAAATTAGCAAATTCTTTAATAAAGTCTGGGTCGTGGCAAGGTCTTCCAACGTGACAATGAGCCAAAGCACACAGCCAGGAAAACTACAGGAAACATTTGACCTCTGTAATTGTTAAAGGCTTCTGTACCAATTTTTATTTTTTATTTTTTTGACTCAAGTGATTAAATACTGATTTGACACAGTAATTCACAAATAAATTGTTAAAAAAAAATCATACAATGTGATTTCCGGATTTTTATCGGATTTTTTTCCGGATTTTTTTTTGATTCTGTCTCTCACAATGGAAATGCACCTATGCTGAAAATTGTAGACCCCTCCATGATTTCTAAGTAGGAGAACTTGCAAAATCACAGGGTGATCAAATAGTTATTGACCTCACTGTACGTAACCTAAGACGTTTACTAGGGTACTTCAAGTTGTAAGTAAATACATTTTAATACAGAGATAGCTGGATGTTCTTACGATTATTTTAAGAAGTAAAGAATAGTTTTTAGTAAATTAAGTACAAAAATCAAGTGTGAAAATAGAGCATGATAAGTACATTATAAAAGTGCACTTGTTTTTCACCTGGGAAAACAGACAAACAAATAAGCAGCTTATTTGCTTATTTGGACATTTAAATTGTACTACTTTTACTATTTAAAAAAAAAAAAACTAGATATACACCATAGATACACTTTCACAGTAAGTAAGGATGATCATGAATATTCAAAGCTGTTCTCAATTCAAGGTGCCAAACAAAATCACTGCATGCAGATGAGCACATGTAAAAGTAAATTTGCCTTGAGCTTGTTTTTGTGAGCAAGTCTTTTCTTCATTCAAACCACTTTTTCATAAATTTAATATTAAAAACTGGTGTATTACATATATTTTAAATACAAATATTATATATTAAATTGTTAATAATTCATTCAAATAAATTAATCACTTTTAAATAGACTGCAGCAACTGATATTTTAACTGCTAAAAAAATCTGGTTGGCTGGTCTTAGCTTGTTTAAGATGGAAGTAGCTGGATTTAGCTGGTCTCCCAGTCTGGCCAGGCTGGTCAGGCTGATCAGGCTGGTTTTAGGTGGTGGTTTACCAGCCTGACCAGCAAAGTCCAGCCTAACCAGCCTGGCCAGGCAGGTAAAGTGGCCAAAGCCCCTCTAAAACAAGCCTTCTAACCAGCTATGACCAGCTAAAACAAGCCAACCATCCTAGGCTGGTTTTAGCTGTTTTTTGTTGTTGTTGTTGTTGTTGTTGTTGTTGTTGTTGTTTTTGTTTTTTCAAAAGGGTTGTCTCACATTATTTTGCTTAGTTTAGAATTGCAAGGAAATCGTTATCTCTATTTGATCTCTAAAAAACTAAAATTAAAAAAACTAAACTTTAGTTAAGTTTAAAGTAAAACTAAACTAAATAGAAATGTTCATAAAATAAAAACAAAACTAAAACTAACAAAACTGTTAATTAAACTAATAAAAACAAAACTAAATTTTATTGCAAATTTGAAAACGATATTAAAATAATTTAAAAAGCAAAACTATAATAAACTTGGGCTGGAAGTTGTTGGAGGTGGTGGGAGCTGGCAGAGTGTAACGGACTCGACGACAGTGTTGAAGATCCAAACTATAGCTTTATTGAACAGATCGTTGTCAAAACAGGCAGGGTCAAGCACCAGCAAAACAGGAACATCCAGGGCAAGACAAAAGCGTAATCCAATAATACAGGCGAGGGTCAAAATTCAAGTGGGCCGTCCAAAGTAACAAATGAAACAAACAATGAAACAAGGTAAGACTATAACAATAACTATGAAACAAAAACAAAGAAACAAAACAAATTAAAGCTGCAAGCAGCGATGGTAGGGCCCTCGCACTCGGGCTCACCGCCGATCGGTGGCGAATGGTGGGCACTATGCTATTAACACAGTAAATGTAGGAGGAACATGTCAAAGTCGTTGATATGTGCAAATCTTCCTGCTGCCAGCTGGTGGCGCAATGCCTATAACTGAATATTGGCATGTAAATGTATTCAGGCCAGGACTCTTATCAAACGCTTTAAGTTTGGGGCTGATTGGACATTGCATGCCTGAGTTACAGTAACTCCCTGTTTCATTGCATTAAGAGTATGCTTTAGCACTTAGCTAAATGTTGATAACATGTTTCTAGCATGTTGCTACCCTATTTAACACTTGTTGATATTTTTAAGATGTTGCTTGGCATCCACAACAGTATTAAACATGTGACTTCCTGTTGCCAGTAGGTGGCACTATGACTATAACTGAATATGGGCATGGGCTTGTGTTCAGACCAGGACTCTTATCAAACATATTAAGCTTGGGTCAGATTGGACATTGTATGCATGAGTTATACTTATTTTTCTTTGTATTAATATCATGCTTTAGCTCTTAGCTAAGTGTTGCTAGCATGTTTTAACATGATTCTAGCATGATGCTAGCCTATTTAAAACTTGCTAACGCTTTTTAATATGTTGCTAGGAGTCCGTAACACCATTAAACGTCACTTCCTGTTGTCAGCAGGTGGCGCTGTGACTATAACTGAATATGGGCATGTATATATCTTCAGGCCAGGACTCTTATCAAACGTGAAGTTTGGGGCTGATTGGACATTGCATGTCTGAGTTACAGTAACTTCCTGTTTTATGTCTTTAACAACATGCTTTAGCACTAAGTAAGTGTTGCTAGCATGTTTGAGTACGTTTTAAACTAGTTTAGCACTCAATGGCTTTTTTAGTGTGTTGCTAATAGTGTGTCACAGTGTTAAACATGTCACTTCCTGTTGACAGTAGGTGGCGCTATAACTATAACTGAATATTGGCATGTAGATATCTTCAGGCCAGGACTGTTATCAAACATGTAAAGTTTGGGGCTGATTGGACATTGCATGTCTGAGTTACAGTAACTTCCTGTTTCATTGCATTAAGAGTATGCTTTAGCACAGGGGTGCCCAATACGTCGATCGCGATCTACCGGTCGATCGCAAAGGTGGTGTGGGTAGATCGCACGGCATTAATTAGACGTCAAATAAAGTAGACGATCAGCCATTGTAGTCAACCAATCATCCGTCCTCACTATTAATTTTGTCACTTGATTGACGTACAAGGCAGCCAGTCTGACATCCGTCCTTTTATGACTCGAATCACCGCGCATGAACGTGCATACAGCGGCGCCAAGTGGCTGATTCCATTCAGTGCAATTCATCAGAGTAAAGTAATTACAAAAAAATGTGCTTGTATGTAGTTGTATTGTGCAATATGGGTTCATGTAGTTAAGCAAGCTACACCAACATATAAAGAATTCTCAATATATTCATAAATAAATATTATGTTTTTTTATAGTAGGTAGATCATTTTGACTTCGTCATTTTCTAAGTAGCTCACAAGCCGAAAAAGTGTGGGCACCCCTGCTTTAGCACTTAGCTAAATGTTGCTAACATGTTATAGCATGTTTCTAGCATGTTGCTGCCCTGTTTAACAGTTGTTGAATTTTTTTAAAATGTTGCTAGGCATCCACAACAGTATTAAACATGTGGCTTCCTGTTACCAGCTGGTGGCGCTATGACTATAACTGAATACGGGCATGGGCGTGTGTTTAGGCCAGGATTCTTATCAAACATGTTAAGTTTGGGGCTGATTGGACATTGTATGCCTGAGTTAGAGTAACTTCCTGTTTCATTGTATTATTAGCATGCTTTAGCATATTAGCTAAGTGTTGCTAGCATGCTTTATTATTTTTGTAGCATGTTGAATATTAAGTTTGGGTCAGATTCAACATTTTATACATGAGAAACAGCAATTTCCTTTTGTATTTGTATTAATAGCATGCTTTAGCTCTTAGCTAAGTGTTGCTAGCATGTTTTAGCATGTTTGTAGCATGTTGCTAGCCTATTTAAGGCTTGTTAACGCTTTAAAATATGTTTCTAGGAGTCCGTAACAGTGTTAAACATGTCATTTCCTGTTGTCAGCAGGTGGCGCTATGACTATAACTGAATATGGGCACTGACGTGTGTTCAGGACCGGACTGTCATCAAACATGTGAAGTTTGAGGCAGATCGGACATCGTATGCCTGAGTTATAGCAACTTCCTTTTTCATGGGGAAACATCAAAGTTTGTCCGGCCGCCACGGACACGCCCTTCGACGAAAACTCTAAAGCTTCGCAATTTAACATCGCAAAGGCCTTATGATGACACTCATTTGGGGCTGATTGGACATTGCATGCCTGAGTTACAGTAACTTCCTGTTTCATTGCATTAAGAGCATGCTTTAGCACTTAGCTAAATGTTGCTAACATGTTATAGCATGTTTCTAGCATGTTGCTACCCTGTTTAACAGTTGATGATTTTTTTTTTAAATGTTGCTAGGCATCCACAACAGTATTAAACATGTGGCTTCCTGTTACCAGCTGGTGGCGCTATGACTATACCTGAATACGGGCATGGGCGTGTGTTTAGGCCAGGATTCTTATCAAACATGTTAAGTTTGGGGCTGATTGGACATTGTATGCCTGAGTTAGAGTAACTTCCTGTTTCATTGTATTATTAGCATGCTTTAGCATATTAGCTAAGTGTTGCTAGCATGCTTTATTATTTTTGTAGCATGTTGAATATTAAGTTTGGGTCAGATTCAACATTATATACATGAGTTACAGCAATTTCCTTTTGTATTTGTATTAATAGCATGCTTTAGCTCTTAGCTAAGTGTTGCTAGCATGTTTTAGCATGTTTGTAGCATGTTGCTAGCCTATTTAAGACTTGTTAACGCTTTTCAATATGTTTCTAGGAGTCCGTAACAGTGTTAAACATGTCATTTCCTGTTGTCAGCAGGTGGCGCTATGACTATAACTGAATATGGGCACTGACGTGTGTTCAGGACCGGACTGTCATCAAACATGTGAAGTTTGAGGCAGATCGGACATCGTATGCCTGAGTTATAGCAACTTCCTTTTTCATGATGAAACATCAAAGTTTGTCCGGCCGCCACGGACACGCCCTTCGACGAAAACTCTAAAGCTTCGCAATTTAACATCGCAAAGGCCTTATGATGACACTCAGCAAATTTGAAGATGATCGGATAAAAACTGTAGGAGGAGTTCGTTAAAGTATGAGGCCTGAAAATGGCAAAAACTGCACAAAAATCGTACAGGAAATTCAATATAACGGACTTCCTGTTGGGTTTCGGATGTTGCACCAGGAGAGTTTTTTGTAGGTATTGGTGTGTTACATATGTGTACCGAGTTTCGTACATGTACGTGAAACGTAGCTCAAGGGGCACTCCGTTGAAATTTTATAGGTGGCGCTATCGAGCCATTTTGCCACACCCACTTTTGAAAACCATATCAGATGTAAATTTTCGCCAGGTCTGATGCGTGTGCAAAGTTTCGTGAGTTTTCGGGCATGTTTAGGCCCTCAAAAAGACTTTTCATTTTGGAGAAGAAGAAGAAGAAGAATAATTAAAGCTGCGAGCAGCGATGAACGGGCCCTCGCACCTGGGCTCACCGCCGACCGGTGGCTTCAGGAAATCAGCAAACGCTGGGCAGTATGCTTTTAATACAGTAAATATAGAAAAAATATGTCATAAGTCATTTAAATGTGCCAAACTAGCCTCTGCCAGATGGTGGCGCTATGCCTATAACTGATTATTGGCATGTAGATGTGTTCAGGCCAGCACTATTATCAAACATATGAAGTTTGGTGCAGATTGACCTTGGTATGTTTGAGTTAGTGAAAGATATGAGATATCCTGCTGCCAACAAGTGGCGCTATGATAATATCTGAACATTAGTCTTTAGGTGTTTTCAGGCCAGGACTCTTACCAAACCTGTGAATTTTTGTGGCAGATCAGACATTTTATGGCTAAGTTATAACAACTCAATGAAAACTCAAGATCTTCACAATTTAACATCTCTAAGGCCTCAAGATCAGACTGACCAAATATAATGTTGATTTAATTAAATGCAATCAATGCAAGGACTTCAGATAATGCCAACTCTGAACCAATATGCAAAAATTTCCCTATACTCTGATGATGATGATGATAAGAACATGATTCATGATGATAACAAAATGTTATTATTGCTTGCTTTACGTCCACCACTTCTGCTTAAATGTCATCGTTACCTA
>NW_027394963.1:0-12230 GCF_049309525.1 Garra rufa | reverse complement strand
ATTTGTGGTGGTTAAAGTGAAAGAGAAAGTACTTAAACCCAACAACACTAAGGTTAATTATTTAGGTCAAAATTTTTCTCCAGGAACAAAAAATAATGATAAAAATCAAGCATCAAATTATTGACTCAAAACATTTTATGCTCTATCTAAAACAACAGTTAGGATTTGTATTGCACATAAGGTTTGCATATATTTGCAAACTCTGACCATTAAAATACATCCCTGTTCCTCTTGAGTGACTAATGAGGTCTTTATTTTTGGATGCGTGTATGTGTATGCATTCATATATGTAAAAGAGTATGGTTGAGTGGGAGTGTCTGTGAATGCAAACGGATCTGGATGCGATAATCTACACACCAGAATTTAAAGAGCATCTCTTCTGCTCAGTGTGGAGAGTATAGAGACTACAAGTTTTGGATTAGAACAGCTGGTTTGGAGAAATGGTATGTGCATATATACACATATATAAATTTGTGTGTCACTGTGTCTAATATGTATATAACACTATGTTTTTCTTACAGTACGGCTTTATTAATACATGTCTGAAGTCACTGGTCATTGAAAGGTTTGGAGAAGAGACATGGGAGAAATTGAGGTCTGTATAACACATGTAACATTTAAAGAAATCATGGACAGTTTTGTGGTTTGTTTCAACTAAATAAGACCTTTCCTAGATTAATGGCTGGGGTCCAGGAGACGTTTATGACCTATGAAATCTACGACGATGTTATCACTCTTCGTTTAGTGCAAGAGGCTTGTAAAATGCTGGGTGAGTAAAATTTTGTACTCTGTAGTAAACAAATCAATGTTCCCTGTATCCTCAAGACATTTTTAAATCAGAAATTGAGTTTATGTCTGTTTGCGTGTGTGTAGTTAAAAAAAGCGTCATTGGTTTAATTCAGCAGAATGTTTCACTTCTTTAAAAGGCCTGTTTTTGTTTGCATCCACTTTTGAATGTCTGTCACTGTATAAAACGTTGAGAGAAAAAAAGAAATACAGAACAAGTAGACTGTGAACGCCTCACAGTTACCTCGCATTCACAATGTCCTTGGGGACTTGTAGACATTGATCAAAGTGTCTGAGAGAGTGTTAACAATGTCCCTGCTGAGAATAGTCTGCTGGGCATCACGACGGTTGATGTCCTAACCTGTCCTCCAATCTGTCCCTGAGAGCGAGTAGACAAGGACAGGTGTGAATCTCTGAGTGGGTCACACACCTGAACTCTGCTCAGCTGGTCTCAAAACGACCTGGATGCAATTACAATTGAAAAGAGAAATTCAATTGCCATCTAAATGGAATAGTTGAGCCAAAAATGAAAATTTGCTGATCCAAATCTATCCAAAATGTATATGAGTTTTGAAGAAATTTAGCATTACATCTTTGCTCACCAATGAATCCTCTACACTGTGGGTGCCATCAAAATGAGAGTCAAAACAGCTGTTAAAAACATCACAATTATCCATGGGACTCTACACTCTTAAAAATAAAGGTGCTTTAAAAGGTTCTTCACAGCGATGCTGTAGAAGAACTATTTTTGGTTCCACAAAGAACCATTCAGTCAAAGGTTCTTTAAAGAACCATCCTTTTCTTACCGTTTTATAATCTGAAGAACCTTCTTTTGCCCCAAAAACCTTTGTGAAACAGAAAGGTTCTTCAGATGTTAAAGGTTCTTTATGGAACCATTTAGACAAAAAAGGTTCTTCTATGGCACCGTGAAGCACCTTTATTTTTAAGAGCGTAGTTCAATCATTCAACACCTTTTAAAGTAAAAACTTCATCAGATGTTTTTTTTACAGCAAACTATTGCTTCTGACTAAAATACGAGTCGTCTATGTATAATATTGCTTTCTCCAGTCTTTCTGTTTACAATTGAAAACAGCACTAAACAAATGCATTGTTTTTTATGTGAAAGGACAATGTTTTTTTTTTTTTTTACTGGAGGAAGCTTCATTACACATTACACTCTTAAAAATAAAGGTGCTTCACGATGCCATAGAAGAACCTTTTTTGTCTAAATAGTTAAAGAACCTTAAACATCTGAAGAGCCTTTCCGTTTCACAAAAGGTTCTTTGTGGTAAAAGAAGGTTCTTCAGATTATAAAAAAGTAAGAAAGAGATGGTTATTTAAAGAACATTTGACTGAATGGTTCTTTGTGGAACCAAAAATGGTTGTGAAGAACCTTTTAAAACACCTTTATTTTTAAGAGTGTATGAACTTATATTTTGGTCAGAAGCAATGGTTCTTAGATAAAATGCAATAATGATGGATTTATTTCTTACAAACATGCAGCATTTTACTTCTCAAAACATCAACTGATTGGTTTTACTTATTGTGATGGTTTTTTCGGCTGTTTGGACTCTAATTCCAATTCAATGCAAAGGATCCATTTGTGAGCAAGTACTGTAATGCTAAACTTCTCCAAATCATTTCAGTTGAAAAAAAAAAGCTATCTAGAACTTTTATTTTGGGCTGAGCTACTCCTTTAATGTAATTTCTCTGGATTGAAACTGACCTGTTCTGTTTTATTTATCTTCTAGATGTCTCCTCCGAGGTGGTTTTGAAGCTTTTTGGCGAGTACTTTTTCAGCTTTTGTAAGATGTCGGGATATGACACGATGTTGCGAACGCTTGGTGGAAACCTGGTGGAATTCATTGAAAATCTTGATGCTCTACACAGTTATTTGGCATTATCTTATGAGGTCAGAATACTTTTAATGCTTCTCAAAATTTCATGTTGTCTCTTTGTAATCCTCTCTAAGAGCTGTTCTTTCTACAGAACGTGCTCTTGTGTTTAAAACTGGTTGTGGAAATGAAAAAAAAAAACAGGCTCACAAGACAATTTTATACTTGCTACTGATTTTACAATGACATTTGATGTTGGCTCAGTTTTTTGTTTGCAAATTACATATATATGGAACCATAAACTTTATTGTGGTTTGTAACTTGTCACACCTTTTTTAGTCCATGAATGCTCCGTCCTTCCGTGTGGAGCGGATGGATGATGGCCGAATTCTCCTTCACTATTACTCTGATAGAAAAGGGCTGTATCACATCGTGCCAGGTTAGATTTTTAACGTAATCATAACATCATTATTATTTTATGATTATTTTAATTCCTCTTATGTACAGCACTTTGAATTACCATTGTGTATGAAACTTTTCCTGCCTAAAAATTCAAATTTGCATCACAGAATTAAATTATATTTTAAAATATATTAAAATAGAAAACCATTATTTTTAACGGTAATAATATTTCACAATAATACTGTTTTTCTATATTTTTGATCAAGTAAATGCAGTCTTGATGAGCAGAAAAGTCTTCATTAAAAACATTAAAAATCTTACTGATCCCAAACAACAGTGTAAATGTAAAAGTATATACATAAATATACATACATTGGACATTTTAGTTTTTGAATTTGACATTTTAATTTTAAGGGTAACTTAAATTTACTTTAAATTTGAAAACATCAGGTTGTGCTATTTAAAACATATATTTAACTTTTATGTAAAAATATATATTTTTGCTCTTTGTTTTTGTCTTCATAACCATCGGTCAGGTATTATCGAGGCTGTGGCGAAGGATTTCTTTGACAGTGAGGTTACGATGACCATCCTAAACCAGTCCGAAGAGGATGAGCGCACTGGAAAGAAGGAGCATGTGGTTTTTCACATGGTACAGAAGAAAAAGGTGACCAGAAAAAAGGCCCAACCAAGACAGAAAGGCAGCAATGAGGAAATACAGGAAGAGAAAGAGGTGTGTACATCCCTACTGACAGGAAAACTGCCTATGTTTCTATAAATGGTATTTAAATGTGTTTTTTAATTGATGTCTCTTAGTTTCTTTGTATTTATTTGCTTTGGCACCATCAATTCAATTCAAATAAGAAGTATCACAATTTCAAGTAGTCTCACCTGCTCAAAGATCAAACGCTTCAGTCACTTTCATTTTGTATCAGAGACAACATGAATGTTTAAGTAGGTCTAGACACTTAAATAACTTAAATAATTTCAGCAAATGGCTGCAATATAACAAAGAGTGAAACATTTGAGGGGGGTCTGAATACTTTCTGTATCCACTGTATGTAACCATGACAACTGCTACTGTATATCAACAGGACAAGGAGAAGACAATGAAGAGGATGAAGGCCAGGTATGCCAGCCTGCAGCTGTGTCCAAGGAAACGATCTCCTTGGGAGATTGTGAGGAGCATTGTCATATTGGGCCAAGGTTTGACTGATCATAGCTGCTGTTTTTGCCTTTGACTTTGCAACTATATAGCAAATTTCTGTGATGACAATTCTGTCTTTAATTACTCACCCTCGTGTCGTTCCAAACCCATAAGACCTATGTTCATTTTCGAAACAAGTTCTAATTAAGACAGCAATGCAACTGACATGTTCAAGGCCCAGAAAGTGATTAAGGACATCCTTAATATAGTACATGTGGCATCAGTGGTTCAAATGTAATATTATGAAGCTACGAGAATACTATTTGTGGGCAAAGAAAACAAAAATAATGACTTCATTCAACAATTTATTCTCTTTTGCGTCAGTTCTCTTTTTCCTCATGTTAAAAGAATCACAGATTTTTACTGTGCTTCTTAGTAATATAAAATGTACTTATTTTGGCATATTATTAAAAAATTAAGAGTTAATGGGTTACACGTTTATGTGTCTTTTTTAATTAAGGCAATCTGCGGCAATCGTTCACTCCCAGCTACCCGAAAAGACTTTGGATCGAAGAACAAGCCTTCTGTAATGCTTTTCCCTTTCACATTGTTTTTGATCAAGATGTAAGTAACTATAACTCTGTAGTTCTTTTGATTAACAAATGTCAAATGTTAAAGTACACCAAATCACACTGAGCCATTTTGTACCTTTTTAGCTGGTGGTGAAGCAAACAGGCGTCAACATTCAGAAGTTTGTTCCCGGACTCCAGACGGCAGGTATCCGTCTAGACGAGTACTTCACTATTGTTCACCCAGAGGTCACCTTCAACATCCAGAGCATCCAAAAGTTCATCAACAGCCAGTTTGTGCTGAAAACCAGGAGGGAAATGTTACCGGAGATCCATCAAAACCAGGCCACACTCAAACTGAGAGGTATTGTGTCCATAGAGATTCATTACACTTGGTATTTGTGGCATTTTGGGATTATCTGCATGGGCATAAAATCAGTTATTTTGTGTTGATTCCAAAATGATTTATAATTTGTTGTTCAGCAATTTTCTGTCTTGCATACAATTGAGGTCAAAAGTTTACATCCCCCATTCAGTTAAACTGCCCGCTGTTCTTCAGAAAAATCCTTCAGGTCCCACAAATTCTTTGGTTTTCCACCATTTTTGTATCTTTGAACTCTTTCCAACAATGACTGTATGATTTTGAGATCTACCTTTTCACACTGAGGACAACTGAGGGACTCATATGCAACTATTACAGAAGGTTCAATGGTTCACTAATGCACCAGAAGGAAAAAACATGCATTAAGAGCCAGGAGGTGAAAACTTTTGAACAGAATGTGTACAGTTTTCTTAGTGTGAAAAGATGGATCTCAAAATCATACAGTCATTGTTGAAAAGGGTTCAAATACACCAAATTCTGGAAAACCAAAGAATTTGTACGACCTGAAGGATATTCCTGAAGAACAGAAGGCAGTTTAACTGAACAAACAAGAGACTCATGAACAACTTTCACTAAACAAAAAACCACAGCTGTGGATCATTCAGGTAACAAAACAGTATTAAGAATCAAGCTGGTGTAAACTATTGAATGGGGTCATTTTTAAAAATGTAACAATTACTTTCTCTTGTGGATTAGATGTAAACATCTTTTATGTGAAATATGTTATTCCGGTCAGTACAAAATAAACAATAACAAGCATTTTGTATGATCCCTCTTATTTTGGTCAAATAATTAACATTCAGCAGATTCTGAAAGGGGGATGTAAACTTTTGACCTCAACTGTATCATTTGATGAAGAATTTTCATGTGTGTTTTTTTAGGACAGATGATGTGGATGGAGTCACTCAACTGCATGATCTATCTGTGCTCTCCTAAGCTACGGAGCCTCCAGGAACTGGAAGAGAGGGGTCTCCATCTGGCCGACATTGCCCAGCATGACACCACACGAGATCTGATCCTGCTCAACCAACAAAGGCTGGCCGAGATAGAGCTGTCCAATCAGCTAGAAAGGAAGAAGGAAGAGTTGAGAATCCTCTCACGCAACTTAGAGATCGAAAAGCAGAAATCAGAAAAGCTTCTTTATGCCATGCTACCGACACACGTTGCCAACCAGCTTAAAGAGGGCAAAAGAGTCGAAGCAGGTAATGAAACCAGAGGAACTCCTAATAGATTATTATACTTGTCATTTTCATGCTTTACCTGGATCAGACTTGTTCTGTTAATCTTTCAGGTGAGTTCAAAGTGTGCACCATCCTTTTTAGCGACGTGGTCACATTCACGAACATCTGCGCAGCCTGTGAACCCATTCAAATAGTCAACATGCTCAACGCCATGTACTCCAGATTTGATCGGCTTACAAACATCCACAGTGTCTATAAGGTGTGACAAAACAAAAACCTTCACAATTTTTATAATAATTCACTTCCAAATAATCAAAGTAAAAAATTATATTGTCTCAAAACAGGTTGAGACTATAGGTGATGCTTACATGGTGGTTGGCGGTGTGCCCGTTCCTACAGACACACATGCGGAGCGGGTGGCAAACTTTGCCCTTGGTATGAGAATAGCTGCGAGAGAAGTGAAGAGCCCCATCACAGGACAGCCCATACAAGTATGTGTGTGTTTAAACAGTTAGCTCTATATTAGAGTTAGGCTTTGTGTGCTTTGTATCATAAGATTTGTCAAATGTATTTTTTTGTCAATCTAGATCAGAGTAGGCCTGCACACTGGTCCAGTTTTGGCTGGTGTTGTGGGTGAGAAGATGCCACGCTACTGCTTGTTTGGAGACACGGTTAATACAGCCTCTCGGATGGAGAGCCACGGAGTTCCTGATCACATACATATGAGTCCTTTCACATACAGGTAAATATTAGTTTTCAGATGGTTTTGTCACATAATAGAAAATAGTTGTTTTAAACTGTAATAATATTTTTGAATAGTACTGTTTTTAGGGCTGGGTTTAGACACATTTAACATTTGATTAGATGTAATCTCTTAACTAATGCTGTAAAATATACATGAGAGTCAGTTGGTACTACATTACTAATAATACAGTGGTATGCCAAAGTTTGAAAGCAGTGGTAAGCTATAGAAAGCGTTTAGAGGCTGTTATTTCTGCAGAAGGAGGATGCACAAAATATTGAGTTGATTTTTCTTTTGTGGTGCCTAAATTTATGCACATGCCTAATTTTGTTTAAATAATTCTTGCACACTTTCCATAAATCCTATAAACTTTATTTCACTTCTTAAATATCACTGTGTTTTTCTCCTATACGATATATTTAACTGAAATTTCTTATCCAGACAACCAATGATTTATAAAGGAAAATGATGAAAATTTACAGGGGTGCCCAAACTTTGGTATACCACTGTATATAAGGTTAAAATTAACTTATTTGTATACAAACTCATAAATTACACTCTTTGAAGGTTTATAATAAAGTTTACAATTACATAATTATATTTCTACTTCAATTTGATTTTGAAATATAAACAATAAAGTGGTGGTTAATTGTCTTCAAAACTTGACAGATTTATTTAAACAATACTGTAAAGTTGCTTTGACACAACCCGTATTGTTAAAAGCGTTGTATAAACAAATGTGTTTAAACATAAATTAAACACTAAAGAACAGAGTTCATTTTTCTAGCTTAAGTGTGGTCACCGAATGTTTATTTCTGAGGTAAATGTGACGTGCGTGATACAGGCTATCGTTTATATTGAGGTATTTCCGTGGTTGAAACACTGATTGAACGATTACATGAGACAGGATACGAGTTTTTGGTAAGTTGTACTCTTTCTTATAACATACCTTCGGACGTTTATTGATGTTTACTTAGTAAGACGTAACTAGTATTAAGCGGAAGAGAAGATGAGCTCATGCAGTCTTCTCTTGAACTGAAGAGCTATAGCAAATCTGCCACTCCACATCAGGGTTGCCAGGTTTTCACAACAAAACCGGCCCAATTGCTACTCAATTACTCCCCCGGTAAACGTTGCGTTCCAGTGGGTAAAATACACGTTTTGTGGTGGGGTTCCTCTGGTTAAATTAGCATTCCAGGGGCTAAATATTACGCTATTGGGGTCGCTTCAACCCGCGGACATGAAAAACAACCCGCTGCAATAGTATAAAAGTAGCCCAATTCCGCGGGCAACCACAGACTTGGCAACACCGCTCCACATCAATCAGTGCCAAAACTGCATTTGTTGTTTGAATATTGTAATAAAATAGAATCTGCAATCTGAGACTTTGTTTAATATCAAAAGAAACAATGCACAAGCTTATTGTGATGTATTCGATAGAAAGTGCGCTGTAATGTTCCATTCATTATCTGACAACAGCTAGACTAATGATCCTTGTTTCGTAAAAATGAGAATTGGTTAAAATCAAACAAATCGATATTTTTTACCCAGCCCTACTGTTTTACTGTATTTCTGATCAATTGTATGTAGCCTTGATGAGCATAACAGACATGTGGGGTCTTGATAAATTCTGTGGGTGAAGCCACTGAAATATTTGAGCTAAATCCAGATCTAAGAAAAGCACTAACAGAAAATTATCACTTCCTGCCCACAGTGTGTTAAAGGACAAAGGAATCTTTGAGATTGCTGAGAGGGGGGAGATCGAGGTGAAAGGCAAAGGCCTAATGAATACATACTTCCTACTGAAGAACCTCCAGAAGAGTGATGAAGAGATCATGGGCTTGGTCGATGGAGAGACTTGTGTGTACCAGGAAGACCCGGAGGATGTGACGGATGACCAGAAGGGTGAGGAAACTCTTTTTATATCAAAACTGACAAATATATACACCAGGATCAAATAAATGCAGGCTTGGTGGGTCGAAGACACTTCTTTAAAAAACATAAAAAACTTTTGAATGGTAGTGTATGTTTTTCTCCTCAATAAGAGCTTTGTTTTGCTTTATATGCTCACCAAGACTTTTGTGCAATACTGTTTGTGCAATTTAAAATAACGTTTTTCTATTTTAATATATTGCGGAATGTAATTTATTCCTGTGATTTCAAAGCTGAATTTTCACCTGCCATTATTCCAGTCTTCAGTGCCACATGATCCTCCAGAAAGCATTTAAATATGCTGATTTGTTGCTCACAAAACATCAGTGTTGAAGTCAGTTGTGCTGCTTAATATTTAATCAGTATTGTTACAGTATGATTTTGCTCTAACTATCATTTGCACAGAAGTAAGTCCCAAAGACACAAGTGGTGGCCAGAAAGAGGAAGAGAAAAAGGATGAAGAGGTTGAAAACCAGAAAAATCGCACACCATCACCATCTCTATGTCTCTGTCCAGGCAAAATCTCCCCTGATCAGTTAATTCAATTCGACATAACGCCAGCATTTGAAAGCCCCACTGATTTCAAAAATCTACACAATGGTCTTCATTCAGACAACATTAGTACAAAATTCTGCTCCATACTATAGTCCAACATCAATGAATTAAACCACATTTTAAGAAGATTGAATTTCAAGCCTGGCGTTCAGAGAACCAATACCACAAATCAACAGCCGTAATCTAAAACTGGCTCTATCACGTGTTTTGTGCAGCATATAATGACTGTTTTTCCCAGCTCTCCAAGAAACAGTAGGGGATTTCTGCTTTGTGGACACAGATTTGTCATCTGGGAAAGGCAACTCTCCACATCTATTCCCAGTGCTCCTTGTGCAGCCTGGCTTCATTTGCACCTGCTGGTTGCCCGCTGGTGATGGCCGGCAGCAGAACCATCCCGCTGAGAAAGCTAATCTCCCTCTGGAGAAATTAATCACTTATTATGGACTGTTTTCATGTGGAAATCAGATGGCAAACACAGATGACCAGAGGTAGATAAACACATGGTTGCTGTATAGCGATCTAATGTTCATTTGTGGTCGTCCGTGGCCAGTTGGGTAACATGGGAACTAATTATTCAGTGCGATTCAACAACATGCAATCTGTTTTTCCTCAAATAAAAAGATGACTGCATGCAAATGTTTCATTTGTATTATTAATTCCTTGGCTCTGTGTTTGAGGAAAACATTACAGATATTTTCTCCTTAAACATTACAGTAATTAAAGGGATTTTTGGGTTCACTCAAAAATGAAAATTCTGGCATTAATTACTCCTTTGTTCATCTTCGGAACACAAATTAAGATATTTTTGATGAAATCCGAGAGCTTTCTGACCCTGCATAGACAGCAACATGTGACAATACTTTTTGTGTACAAAGAAAACAAATACAGTGCCTTAATTTTTTTCCACGTTTTGTTATGTTGCAGGCAGGCTGCTTTAAATTACTTTTTTTTGCACATTAATCTACAGTCCATACACCTTTATGACAAAGCAAAAACAGAATTTTCACAACTTCATAAATTTATTAAAAAATTAAAAACCTGGAATAAGTACATTGCATAAGTATTCATACCCTTAACTCAGTACTTAGCTGAAGCACCTTTACAGTCTCAAGTCTTTTGGGTATGATGCGGCTTTGCACAACAGATTTTTGGCAGATTATCTGCCATTCTTCCCCTAACCTCTTCACCTCTGTAACTCTGTCAGGTTGGATGGGGACAGATGCACATTTTCAGGTCTCTCCAAAAATGTTTGATTGGGTTCAAGCCCAGGCTCTGGCTGGACCACTCAAGGACATTCACAGAGTTGTCTTTAAGCCACTCTTGCTGTGTGCTTAGGGTCATTGTCCTGTTGAAACATGAACCTTCTGCCCAGTCTGAGGTTCTAAATGCTCTGGACTGGGTTCTAATTAAGGCTATCTCTATATTTTGCTGTGTTGAGCTTTTCTTCTACACTGAAAAACAGCCCCACACGCATGAAGCTACTACATAATCACACTTTTTAGTTTTGGGATGGTACTCTCCAGGTGATGAGCAGTGCCTGGTTTCCTTCAAACATGATGCTTGGAATTGAGGTTCTTCAGACCAGAAAATCTTTTTTCTTAAGGTCTAAGGGTCCTTTAGATGCTTTTCTTGCAAATTCCAAGGGTCTTTTCATGTCTTCACATGGGGAGAGGATTGAGTCTTGCCACACTGCCATAAAGCCCTGATCGGTGGAGTGTTGCAATGATGCTTGTCCTCCTGTAGGTTACTCCTATCTCCACATATGATCATGGTCTCAACCTGCTCTATCAAATTCTTGGTCACCACTCTAACCAAAGCCCTTTTCCATCAATTGCTCAATTTGAGCAGGAGGCAAGCTCTAGAAAGAGTCCTAGTTGTTTCAAACTTCTTCCATTAAGGGTAACGGAGACTACATGCTTCTGCGAACCTTCAGTGCAGCAGAATTTTTTCTGAACTCTTCCCAGATGTGTGGCTTGATGCAATCTTATTTCTGAGCTCTACAGGCAGTGTTTTTTTTTTTTGTTTGTTTATTGCTCTGATATGCATTTTCAGCTGTTAGACCTTTCTATTAAGATGTTTTTCTTTCCAGATCATACCTATTCAACCCATTTGCCACAGGTTAACTTCACTCAAGTGTAGAAACAACTAAAAGCAATATGAATGCTCCTGAGCTAAATTTCAACTGTCCCAGATAAGGGTATGAATACTTATGCAATGGAATCATTTCAGTTTTTTTACATTTAATGATTTTGCAAAGATGTTAACAAACAGTTTTTGCTTAGCCATTGTGGTGTATGGAGTGTAGAATGATGTGGGGGTAAAAAGTAATTTAAAGCAGTTTAACATAAGGCAGCAACATAAAATTAAGGGGTGTGAATACTTTCGTAAGGCACTGTATAATGACTTTATTCAATTTGTTCTTGTACTCTCCTGAACGAGCGTTGAAGACTGACACAGAAGAGAAGAAATTACTAAATAAAGTTATTTTAGTTTTCTTTGCGCACAAAAAGTATTCTCATAGCTTCATCTCGTAGCTTTCATGTCTTACTATCTTTCTGAACCTCGAATGTGGTAGTTCTGTTGCTGTCTACGCAGGGTCAGAAACCTCTCGGATTTCATCAGAAATATCTTAATTTGTGTTCTAAAGATGAACAAATGTCTTATGGGTTGAAACAACATTAAGGTGAGTAATTAAAGAT
>NW_027394962.1:0-12231 GCF_049309525.1 Garra rufa | reverse complement strand
AGACGGCAGAGATGCCGGGCGTTTACGGCCCCGGTGAGTACGATCTGGCGGGTTTCTGCGTGGGGGCCGTGGAGCGAGGGGCCGTTCTGCCCAGATTCAAAGACATCATGGAGGAAGACCTGCTGATCGGCGTGGCCTCGTCTGGAGTTCACAGCAACGGCTTCAGCCTGGTGCGGCAGATCCTGGAGCGCAGCGGCCTGCAGTACGACTCTCCTGCTCCGTTCGGACGGCCGGGACAGACTGTCGGTACGTTAATGTGAAAGTATCGCTGCTTTAGTGGCAGAACTTCATCTGTGATGTCCTCACGCCTGTGCTGTGCTTTGAAGGTGAAGTTCTGCTCACGCCCACCAAGATCTACAGCCGTCTGCTTCAGCCAATCCTGCGCAGCGGAGCCGTGAAGGCCTTCGCCCACATCACCGGAGGCGGGCTCCTGGAGAACATTCCTCGTGTTCTGCCGCCAGAACTGGCAGTGGACCTCGGTGAGCAACATCTGCATATTACATTGGATTATTAAATGAGGAAGAGCTTGTTAGAAACACAGCACTAGATCAAAATCTTCAATCTTTTTTTGTGATTAAAATGTGATTGATGTGGTTTATAGTCATAGTTTGCAGTTAAAATTGAAATAAAAATGTTAAAATAATATTGACAGGACCCGGGACCACAAAACCAGTCATAAGGTTAAATTTTACAAAACTGAGATGTATACATCATATGAAAGCTCAATAAATAAGATTTCTATTGATGTATGGTTTGTTAGGATAGGACAATATTTGGCCGAGATACATCTATTTGAAAATCTGGAATCTGAGGGTGCAAAAAAATCAAAATACTGAGAAAATCACCTTTAAAGTTGTCCAAATTAAGTTCTTAGCAATGCATATTACTAATCCAAAATTACATTTTGATATATTTATAGTAGGAATTTTACAGAAAATCTTCATGGAACATGATCTTTACTTAATTTCCTAATGATTTTTGGCATAAAAGAAAAATCAATCATTTTGACACATACGATGTATTTTTGGCTATTGCTACAAATATACCCCAGCGACTTAAGACTGGTTTTGTGGTCCAGGGTCAAATATTTTGAGAATTTGTAAAAAGCTGAGGCAGTAGAGACAGTTTGCATAAAGTATGCATATATGTCTTGAAATATGCAAAATGAAACAAAATAATAGTTAATAAAAAAAAACACAAACTGAATGAATTCTTAACTCATATAATTAGCATAATATATTTATTTATTTTTTACAATAAAAAACACCTTTATATAATATAAAAAATTTAAAAAAAATTAAATTTAATTAAAAAATTACACATATATATACACATTTAAATATGCAAAATAAAATAAACAATTAAATTAATAAATTAATTAAAAAAGAACACTAACTGAATTTATCCTGAACTCTTATAATTAGCATAATATTAAAATGAAATTATAATAAAATATATATTTTGTACAGTAATTATATATATATATATATATATATATATATATATATATATATTTACACACACACATATTACAATTGAATATGCAGAATAAAATACCCTGAATTTTTATGTGATCTGGATTTTTAAAAAATTATGTTCCACAATTGAATATGCAATTTATTTATATATATATATATATATATATAAGTTGATCACTAAATATATTTTGATCTCATTAATATAATTACATTCTTGCTTTCACTAATAAAAGTCCTGTTTTGTCGAATCAAGATAGAATAAATTAAAATAATCAAAGTTACACTTTATTCATGACATATTCATTGTTATTTAATGTATGTATAATTGTTTTTAATTAGATATATCATGCATTTATTTAAATCATTTTTGTTTTTGTTTAGTTTTTTTATATTGAGTTCACGGTTGACCTGTGTTTCAGACGCGTCCCGCTGGAGGATCCCGAGTGTGTTCTCGTGGCTGCAGCAGGAGGGCGGTCTGTCGGAGGACGAGATGAGCCGCACGTTTAACTGCGGTCTGGGCGCCGTGTTGGTGGTCAGCAAACAGGACGCACAGAGAGTCCTGCGACTGCTTCAGGCCCAGGAGGAGGCCTGGATCGTGGGGTCACTCGCCCACAAACAACCCGGTGAACACAGACGCCCGCATTCACCACTGCTTCACACTGCAAAAAATGCTTTTCAAGCTTAGATTTATTTATTTTTTTAAAATTAAGTGCATTTTTACTTGAAACAAGCAAAATAATCTGCCAATGGGGTAAGAAAAAATAATCTTGTTTTGTTTATTTGAAATAAGATTTTTTTTGCTTATCCCATTGGCAGATTATTGCTTGTTCTAAGCAAAAACTCACTTAATTTTGACTTGTTTTTTCTGAAAACAATAAAATGGTTTTAACTCGTCTAGAAAATCCTTCTTGATTTAAGAATTTTTAGATATTTTGGCTGGAAACCAGACAAAAAAATCCAAGCTGGAAAATAGGGCTGGGTATTGTGACCAATTTGGCAATTCGATTCGATTCTTATTTTTATGGTTTCGATTCGATTCGATTCGATTTCGATTTCGATTCGATTCGATTCGATATCGATTAGCTATCAATATTTCATTTAAAATGTTAGTTTTGCAGACATGGGATCCATATTTTGATATAAATGCTGGTAACTGGAACTCTCCTACTTAAGTTTATTACTGAAATACACATCTACATTAATAATAGGGTGCACACAGTTGTTTATTTTAAACAACTTTTGTTTTAAATGAACACTGTAACGAAGTCATAAATATGTGCATCCATTGTACACCATGTAAACAAACTGCAAAATGCACATTACTGTAAAAAAAAATAAAAAGACTGTAAATGTGCAACAGTGAAATCTATTAAGAACTTCAAACATGTTTAAGAAATAAAACATTTTTCTAAATTCAAAACGTTCAAAACAGGCCCATCATAAAGCCCTTGTCTAAGTATACAAAGCATTCTAACTGCAGCCTAATCATTTTTGATCACCAGATTTTTCTGCAAAAAAAGCAGCTGATCAACATGTTCTGATCTGATCTAAGGCAGCTCCTTTGCGCTGTGATTAGATCCCCAGCAGTTGAGAAAACTCTCTCAGCTGGAACACTAGTGACACCTTCAGGACGAGGGGTGAATATTCATATCCTCTTACGTGAAACACGTGCATTAAGAATCGATTCTGGGATTTCCCGAATCGATATTGTTGCGTTAAACTGAAGATCGATTTAAATCGGAGAATCGATATTTTTTACCCAGCCCTACTGGAAAAGCATTTTTTGCAGTGCATATATCAATCATATTTCATCCAAAAATGAAGGTAATGTTCATTGCAGTGAAGCAGCGTTCAACTAATATTTAGTGTATTTTTTTGTGCGTCCAGGAGCCGAGGCGGTGGTCATCAGAAACCTAGGGCAGAGTCTGAAGGACAGTCCGGGGCGCCTGCCGGACATCAGCAACCTGCAGAACGGAGCTCATCACGGAGAACACGCCTCACACAAGAGGACCAGAGTGGCCGTTCTGATCTCAGGAACCGGTGTGTGCTCCTGCAAATATCACATGTGAATACAGCCATGAACTCTGACGCTCTTTTGTCTGACAGGAACCAACCTGCAGGCGCTGATGGAGCAGGTGAAGAAACCGTCGAGTTCGGCCGAGATCGTGGTGGTGATCTCCAACAGACCGGCCGTCATGGGGCTGAAGAGAGCTTCTCTGGCCGGCATTCAGACGCGGGTTTGTCTCAAACACACTGATGCTCCCAAACACTGAAACCCTAGTTAAAATGTTCATTTAGCTGAAAACTGAAAATAACGAAATTATTTAAATTGAATTAAACCTAATCATTCTTAATTATTAAAAATGTATCTAATTTATTTAATAATGAACACTTCTATATAAACTTATATAATATATAAACGTCATAAGTAGCACAGGTGTATTTGTAGCAATAGTCAAAAATGCATTGTATGGGTCAAAATTGTGACCCTGGACCACAAAACCAGTCATAAGGTTAAATTTTACAAAACTGAGATGTATACATCATATGAAAGCTCAATAAATAAGCTTTTTATTGATATATGGTTTGTTAGGATAGGACAATATTTGGCCGAGATACATCTATTTGAAAATCTGGAATCTGAGGGTGCAAAAAAATCAAAATACTGAGAAAATCACCTTTAAAGTTGTCCAAATTAAGTTCTTAACAATGCATACTACTAATCAAAAATTACATTTTGATATATTTATAGTAGGAATTTTACAAAAAATCTTCATGGAACATGATCTTTACTTAATTTCCTAATGATTTTTGGCATAAAAGAAAAATCTATAATTTTGACCCATGCAATGTATTTTTGGCTATTGCTACAAATATACCCCAGCGACTTAAGACTGGTTTTGTGGTCCAGGGTCACAATTATCCATTTTTCTTTAATGCCAAATTTTTTTGGGATGTTAAAATCTGTTCCATGGAGATATTTTGTAAATATCCTACCTTAAATATATCAAAACTTAATTTTTGATTAGTGATATGCATTCCTAAGAATTTGATTTGGACAACTTTAAAGGCGTTCTTCTCTATATTTAGATTTTTTGCACCCTCAGATTCTAGATTTTCAAATAGTTGTATCTCAACCAAATATTGTCCTATTCTAAAAAACTATACATTAATCAAAAGCTTATTTATTCAGCTTTCATTACCATTCCAGCTTGATTTGTGGTCCAGGGTCACATGAAAAAAAAAAAAAAAAGGAAATCTATAATATAATATATATGTAATAATAAATAGTTTTGTACATAAGGTAGTTTTTTATATATAAACTTTTTGATTACTCATAAGTAAAATATATAGTAATATAAAATAAAATTTTAATTGCACATCAGTGAATATTTACTTTTTTATTTGTAATACAATTATATTTTAACCCCAACTGGTTGTTGGACAATTAACATTTATACAGTGGCTGTAATAAAGACATACATGAAATATTGAAGAACAGGTTAAGTAAAAAAAAAAAGAAAAAAAAAAAAAGGGAAATGCATGTTGAGCAAAATGCTGCTCTTTTAATATTTTTTTAAATAGTATTATTTATTATTAGTATTATTAGTATTTAATTAGTATTATTATTCGGTTAGATGCAGGGCTTTTTAAATGAACTAAAAAAAAATAATAATAATAATAATAATAAATAAACATTGCCAGAAATGAAGTGTTAAATAAATGTTACCAGTAAAAATAAATAAATAAATAAATAAATAATTATAAATATAAATAACATTAATAAATATATTTATTAATAATGAAAAAAGTATATATATATATATATATATATTGCCAAAGCAACATTCTCATTTTCATTTAGTTTAACTTGATGTACTAAAATAACTAAAACCAAATAAACTAAAACAAATAAATAAAATGTAATAAAAACTATACAGACATTAAAAGAGTTTTAAATTAAAGTGAAAACAGAAAATGCACAAATCAAATCAAACTCCAAATAGTAACAAAAACTATAAGAATATCTGTACATTAAAACAAAATGAATCAAATAGAGAGAAGGCCAGTAGTGGAGTAAGAGTGTTGTTTTGTGTGTGAGGTGGTGGATCATAAGCTGTACGGCAGCAGAGCCGAGTTCGACGGCACCATTGATAAAGTCCTGGAGGAGTTCGGGGTGGAGCTGGTTTGTCTGGCCGGTTTCATGCGAATCCTGACGGGACCCTTCGTCAGAAAGTGGAGCGGTGAGTCTTAGAAAATACCACAAGTTAATTTTCACTGCTTTCTGTTTGATTGATTGGATTTGGATTTGGATTTGGACACAAAGCAACTAAAACAACCGTTAGATGTTGAGCTTGAATTGCATTGTCTGTTGTGTTTTCTGTGGATCAGGGAAGATGCTGAACATCCACCCATCGTTGCTGCCGTCTTTCAAAGGAGTGAACGCTCAGAAACAGGCTCTTCAGGCCGGCGTCAGAGTCACCGGATGCACTGTGCACTTTGTGGCCGTCAGTCCTATTTGACCTATTTATTCTGTTTTCACTTTAATTTCTGCATTTTTGTCATTTGTGTTAGATAGTTTTTATCCATTTTTATTTATTAGATTTGGTTTATTTAGTTTGTCATTTTAGTACTTCAGATTAAACTAAATTAAAAGGAGAATTGTTGCAACTAGATGGAATGTTTTTTTTTATATTGTATTTTATTATTTATTTTGTAGTTTATTTTATTTCAAGTAATGTAGCATTAAATACCATTTTCATAGATTTTATGATTTTTAAAATTAAAAATTTCATTAATTTTTAGTTTGATTTTTTTTTTTATTTTTTTTTTTAGTTTTCGACATTTCAGTATGTCAAGCTAAAAAAAATGAAATGTAGATGTAAATAAAATGGAAACTATCTAAAAAAAAAATGTTAAAATTAGTTTTTCTTTTTTATTTAATCTACATTTTTCGTTATAATATATTTTAAACATTTTTATTTATTAGTTTTAGATTGTTTTTGTTTTGTTTAAATTAGTAATTTTATTTTTTTATGTTATGTTAGTTTTTATTTTATTTTAAGTAATGCAGCATTAAATGCCATATCTATAGAAATTGTTTTTTATTAGTTTTAGATTATCATTATTATAATTTCTTGTTTTATATTATTCTTAGTTTTAGTTGTTTTAGTACTTCACATTAAAATAAACAAAAATGACTGAATAAATCTAGATGCAATAAAAAAATAAAATGGAAACTATAAAAATTTAATAAATGTTAAAATTAGGTTTTGGTTTCGTAAATGTCTATAGATTTGATACATTTATACATATATGTGTGTGTGTATATATATATATATATATATATATATATATATATATATATATATATATATATATAAATTAAACTAATAAATTGATAATATAAATATTTTTTTAAGTTTTTTAAATGTTAAATTATTTTATCATTTTTAAGTTAAATGTAATGAAAGATGTTATTAAACAACTTACAACAAACAATAATTTTTTGTTTTATATTATTTAATAATTTTTAGGTTAAATGTAATAAAAGTGATATAAAATAAATGTTAACTGAAATTCAGAATTTTTTATTAGTTTTAGATTTTTTTTTTAATGGTATATAGTTAATAATAATCCTGGATTAAAATAAGACTGGATTTTATTTGAATATGTGACTCTGAATCCGCAGGAGGAAGTAGACGCAGGAGCGATCGTGGTGCAGGAGGCGGTTCCCATCCTGGTGACTGACACAGAGGACAGCCTATCAGAGCGCATCCGGGAGGCGGAGCATCGCGCTTTCCCAGCAGCCCTAGAGCTGGTGTCCAGCGGCGCGGTGAAGCTGCGAGACGACGGCCGGATGGTGTGGAGCCAGAGCGCTCAGGGATAAACGCACAGATGACGCTTATTTAGACACTAATGTACTTTAGTCTTTCATTTCAGCTCTAGACTGTGATCTTTCATTCAAACATTCCAGATCCAATCATTCCTGAATGTTATAACGGCTCATCTAGAGCAGAATCCCAAACCGAACCTGCATTACAAATGATATGTGTTCATGCCTGAGTTATTTGAGATGTACATGTTGAACTTTATTCTGTGCATGTAACAGATCTAGATCAGTATTTGCTCTTGCCATTAAACTTGCACTGCTCTGTGATCAACCTGATTATGTGTGTTATTATATTCGATTCTCACTCATTTTCAAGCACATTAGATTATATTGTACATGGTATCATGTAGTACCCAAGCCCCTATTTATCAAGCAGACACCTAAACGCAAAGTGTTACAGAAATATATATTTTTATGTAGATTTGTTTGTTCCATTGATAAAAAAATACAGCAAATTACATATTAAAATTTATTCAAATCTATTACTATTTAAAATTTGTTAATGTTTTATTTAAATTGTAATATTTTATCATTTTTACAGAACTTTTGATCAAAAAAAATGCAGCCCTGGTGAGCAGTAGAGACTTCATTTAAAATCATTAAAACATTTTATTCCAATTATTATTCCAATTAGCTAATTATTACAAAGTTTTGACTGGTGTATATATAAAATTCCAAAAAAAAAAAAAAAAAAAAAAAAAAAAAAATATATATATATATATATATATATATATATATATATATATATAATATAAAAAACTTAAACTATATAGACATTAAAAACACCAACACAAATGTTAAGTTTACTTATAATAATAATAATAAAAATATATTACAAATATTAATAAACAATTATTTAACATTTTATTTTAGTTTATGGTGACACTTATAAAAACTAACAAAAACACTAGTAAAATGTTAACAAAAGAAATCAAAATATTAGTAAAAAACTATTAAAAGTATATTTTTTATGATTATACATGATTATAAATGTATAAGAAAAAAAACAATATACATATACATGATTGCCGTCTTTTAATTGTATATTATATCCAGTCAGATACTGTTAATTTTTTTAATAAAATTCTTTTTGTTGTCACTTTAATTTCAGTTAAAGTTTTAGTAACTGTGTTGTTTTTGTCTTCTTTTTAATGTCTATAGTTTTTTTTTTAATCTTATTTTGTTTTAGTTCATTTTGTACTTCTAAAGTATTTTAGTACTTCAAAACTAAATTTAAACGGGAGAAATTTTGCAACGTTGCAACCAGCTGAAATACATTAAAGCTTTTTATTTATTTTAATTTAATTTTGTAGGTTATTTTCCAAGTAATATAGCATTAAATACTGTGTCTATAGATTTTAAGGATTTATTTAATGATAGATATAACATTAAAAAAAAATCCTTATTACAAATTTGTTTTAATACTTCAAGCTAAACTAAACAAAAATATATATTTTCCCTTTTATTTCAGTTTATGGTCACACCCTTAAAAACAAAAACACTACTAAAAGGTAATTAAAAATCAAAATAAAATAAAATCGAAAATTAAAAGTATCTTTTTTTCGTAAAAAGAAATACATGATTAAAAATATGATTTGATAAGATAATCTATAATATATGATAAAAAAATGTATATATATACATTTCCATCTTTAAAATAATAGTATTTTTTTTTCCAGTCATATTAATGTATGATCGGATCAACAAAATGCTTTTATTTTACTTAATTTTAGAATATGTTGACTGTTTAAATAATTTTTGTCACTTTCATTTCAGTTAAAGTTTTAGTCATTTTGTTGTGTTTATCTTTTAGCACTTCTAAACTAAATTCAAAAAGCAGAAATTGTGCACCTGTTGCAACTAGCTGAAATACATTAAAGCTTTTTTTATTTATTTTCTATTTCCAAGTAATATAGCATTAAATACAATGTATATAGATATTAAGATTTTTTTTAGGATTTTATTTTTATTATTATTACAAATTTGTTTTGATACGTCAAGCTAAACTAAAAACAATTTTCCATTTTATTTCAGTTTACGGTGACACTTTGTAACAATGACAAAAACACTACTAAAACACTAATTTAAAAAAAAACAATGAATAAATATATAATTATTAATAAGAGCTATTTAAAGTTTTTTTTTTTCATAAGAAAAATATGATTAGAAATGTATGACAAGAAAAAATATATACACATGATTTCCATCTTTATATTTCATCCAGTCATATTAATGTACGATGGGAACAACATGAATGACTGCTGTGCCCTTTTTCCTTGATTTTAGTTATTTTAGTATATGTTGACTTTTCATTTTTAATAAATTATTTTTGTTGTCACTTTAATTTCAAAGTTTTAGTAATTTTGTCGTGTTTTTGCCTTTTTTAATATTAGATTTATTTTAGCAATTTTTGTACTTAACTATAGTACAAGTTACAAGTAATATGTGACCCTGGACCACAAAACCAGTCTTAAGTCGCTGGGGTATATTTGTAGCAACAACCAAAAATACATCGTATGGGTCAAAATTATTGATTTTTCTTTTATGCCAAAAATCATTAGGAAATTAAGTAAAGATCATGTTCCATGAAGATTTTTTTGTAAAATTCCTACTGTAAATATATAAAAATGTAATTTTTGATTAGTAATATGCATAGTTAAGAACCTAATTTGGACAACTTTAAAGGTGATTTTCTCAGTATTTTGATTTTTTGCATCCTCAGATTCCAGATTTTCAAATAGATGTATCTCGGCCAAATATTGTCCTATCCTAACAAACCATACATCAATAGAAAGCTTATTTTTTGAGCTTTCATATGATGTATACATCTCAGTTTTGTAAAAATTTAACCTTATGACTGGTTTTGTGGTCCAGGGTCACATATAACATTAAATACCTGTCAATTAATATACATATAAATTTGTATTATTACATTTTTATAGCACTTAGGAAAATGATTTCCCCTTTTATTTCAGTTTATGCTGACACTTTAAAACACCAACAAAAACACTAAAATGCAAATTAAAATAAAAATATTAATAAAAGCTCTTAAAAGTCTCTTTTTATAAGATAAAATAAATACTTAAGAAATGTATAAGAAAAAATAAATTATAAAATATTTGTATCATATGTATGATGGGAACAACATAAATGACTGACTGGTGGTCCTTTTTCCTTTTTATTTTAGTTTATGTTGACAGTGCTCTCAGTTTGTGTACAATGACCTTTTGTGGAAAAAACAACAACAACAGAGACTTAAAAAAATCAAGTTTAATTCAGTGATTGATGACAGTGGCATTCTGGGTAATACCATGTGCTCTGTATCTCGATAGTGAACGCATTCTGCTCAGAAACAGTTGGTCAGAGTCTAACAGCCGGAATGAAACAGAATCTGACAAACTTAACCCCATAAACGGCTCAGCTGATGTCCGTGTCCAGTTCTCCCGTTAGGAATCACTAACTAGGTTCTTGTGACCCAGTTGTTGAGCTTCAGCAGACTTTATGGAAACAAACGGAGCCTGAATTACTGACGGTTCAGCGACTGGACGGACCTCCAAACAGTCTTCATGTGCTGACATTCAGGACTTACTGAAGCGCAGAACAGAGAGTCTCTCTCTTCCAGCCTGACGGGTCAAACACGTCTGTCCTTTCAGTCCTGATTCACCCAATACATCCACAATCTCATCTAGAGAAGACAAACACGAGCTCACATCACAAACTCTACAGATACTGATGTAGATGTGAAGGAACATCACAAAAACACACCTGGATTATTCTCTGACACGGTCACCAGATAAAACACGCCGTGATCTGACAGCAGCTGTGGAATCATGGGAAAGAATCGATCCATCACCTCTCTGCCGCGGATCCCACCGGCCCACGACGCCTCGATCCCGTGACCGCCCACCTCAACACAACATTACACCAAAAACTATTAAAACAATTAGAGATTTTGGTCTTTTTGGTGTTTCATAGTTTTTGTGGAAAGAAAACAGCCAAAAGACACTGTTAAGTGTTTCTTTTATAGCACTTTATCTCTTTGTGTCAATAGATTTCAATTACAATACAGATTTTTAAAAGCAATGAGTTTTTTTCTCCTACACTGAGCCATAAATCTCCACTTCAGCAGCACTTACACACACCACTTTACAGTTTTATTCCTGACTATATTCTGAAGGTTTTTACGGAGGGATTTGTTCATATATAATTTGCTTAATTTTATACATTTTATTCCCTCCAAAATTGTAAAAAAAAAGAAAAAGTTTGTTTTTGTAAACAAGAATTTTGAAACTGACTTCATCCAGTGTTTAAATTTTTGTACTAGATATGTATGCAAATTAGTGCATGTTTTATTAAATAATGGCTCATTTGCATATTTAAACCTAACATTTTAGAAAAAAATGTAATACAAAATTGTTTGCAATTATCAATGTAATCAACCAGCTGAGGTGATAACTATTCGTTTTTTTTTTTGTTTTTTTTTTACCCTATTCATCTGCAGTGTCTCGACTTAAAATGTGTTCTTAATCTAAATAAAGTGATAAAAAATATACTAAAAGTCAAAAGTTTGGACACACTTGACAATGTTTTTTTTCTGTCAAATATTAATTATTTTAAAAAATTATACAAAATATTTTTATTTTATTTTTTTAAATACAAATTGTGCCAAGGAATTTTTCTTAAGTTGGTTTTTAAGAAAACATAAGTTAAGAAATGTTTTTCCCCATGGAAAAAAAACTAATCTTTTCCTTACAAATTCATTCATTTGCACAATTTGCAAAATAAAAAAATAATAAAATAAAATAAAAATATGTTGAATTGTTTTTTAAAAATAATTAATATTTGACAAAAAAAAAATAA
>NW_027394961.1:0-10000 GCF_049309525.1 Garra rufa | reverse complement strand
ATTCATTTTAAATGGTTATTTATGTTGATATATTTGTTATTTTACAATATAATACAATTTATAGCATCTGTACCATGCATGAAAGGCTTTACAAATAAGCTATCACAAAAACAACGCTCACTGAGCTACAGCAACAAAAAAAAAAAAAAAAAAAAAACGAAGAAAACTTGCACTTTCCCCACGGTCCCTTACTGAACGCTCCGCTGAGAGCGAGCTATCCCGGCTTAATGCACATTGCGACGGCTTGTTTGGGGCAGTGCTCATTATACAGAGCGAAAATACTGAAAATGAAGGCTGTGAAACATGATCAGCTATGCCCTTTTGGCTATCACACCGTTTAGACTTTTTTAGGGCAAGTCGTTTTAAAGTTATTGGTGTTTATCGCTGAATGTGTCACGAATATCAAAAACAAAACCAATTTAACCCCGGTGTTTTTCAGAGGTGTGCTCAGCCCTAAATTAGACACTCCCCAAAGCAGTGGCGTTGTAGCGTTGCCAGCTGCACTGAGCGCAAATTTGACGCTGTAGTGTGAACGCACCGTTAGGTGCGTTCGACTTCATGCGGCGCCGAAAGAAATCGGCTGCCGCCTTACAAAACAATGCATTCTGGTAAGATCATTTGTCCGACTTTGATCGGCGCTGCAGCCGCCTTTCGATCACGTGTGCCATCAAAGTAACGTGAGAGCAAAACGAGAGCAGCCGCATAGGTCAGGCGCTGCAGTTGCTTAAAACCGACTGCGAAAGCCTTGATGACGACACACTTTATTCTCATTGGTCAGATTATGTGATGACAAGCACGACATGTGCTGCGTGTTTTTCTTAAAAAAGTTCATGTATGTAATCAATCTTTATATCGAATATCTGATATTCAAACAAAACATTATTGATGAAAATGAAGACTAGGCGATATGGTAAATATATATTCTTATTGTATAAGAGTTAAAGTAAAAAAAAAAAAACAACAACTGGTCAACCAGAGGCCGTTTTTAATGGATGTTGTGAGAGGCTTCACTACACTGAATAAACTGCTTATAAAAATTGAAAAATGTCCTATAGCTAACTACAAAACCAAGATACAAATAATAAACGTCATATTGCATTACATTAAAGTAACTCACATACTTGATATGATCAACAAAAAAGCAAAAAGATTGTAGCCTATAGAATAAATGATAGGGTAACTTTTTTCTTTTATTTATTTATCTTATGTAGTTTCATTTCTTCTTTTTCTTTATTCCTTTTTTTTTTTGTGTATGTTTGGAATACAGTTTCATCCTCTATAAGTGTCCGACTTGACGGCCGTCTCTTTACTCCTCCCCCGACTGCAAGCGGCTGCTCTCGCCAGGCGGCGGCAGGCTAGTGTAGTGCATCTCGAACGCACCTAATGATTCATATTGGCGGAAGTGACGAGACTGTAAGTTTTGAATGCCCATATCTTGTAAACGCGAATTTTGTCTTTGTTTTGCAGCACACTAGCTTATAGATCACCTTAAGGCTAATATATTCATACTAAAAGCCAAAAAACTTTAATTTTGATTTCAGGGGGACTTTAAAGTCTAGTGTGACCGCGTCTTTAGGCAGTTCTTGTTGGATTTCTTTGGAGATTTCAAATATTTAATTTAATCGTAAGTTTGGCGAACAGTTTTGGAGAATTTGATGTTTCCCCATTCAAAGAAATAGGAGCTGCGCTTGCATGCCCGAAAGGCGTTTCAAAGATGGCAGCCGAGTGACATGACTTGTCTTAAAAGGACTTTGCCTATAGTCGATACAACAACTCAATCTTACTTCTGTTTCTTTTGCTTTTCCCTAATACTTCTATCTTGCTTTTTGGGGGGCTTTTCCTTCTGATATTCACTAATTTTATCATTTTTATTTAATAATTGTATTATTTATTCTTCTCAAATTGATCTCTGACTCTCACAGGTTCATATACAGAACGTACTTTTTAACGGTTAATAAGTAATACCTCAGAAAGTACGCGATTTTGGTCAAAGCGATCGTCTATAAAGTATGAATGCGCCATATAAAGTCGACGCGGGAAGCCCCGCCCAGAAGAGGTTTTCTTGGGTGAGTAGACAGAAGAGGCGCGAATTTCAAACACGTTGTTATATTTGTTTTTGTACAAGATACTATTAATTCTTAATATACAATATCTTTTCTTACACAGCTGTTTTACTCATATTCATGTAAAGAATTGGGATACAGCACATATTTTGTGCATGTTTTAAATGAGAACGTGTAGTAAACAGTAAAACTGTTTTCACGACAAACCAGCGTGCTCTTACTTATGATAACACATTAAAATAATATTGTAAGACACACCAATTTGCAATATTAAGCAACAAAACAAGCTGTTATGTACAACTAAAAATAACATGGATGAGACCGGAAGCCAGATCTATAAAATTTAAAAATGCCCGCGTAGGTGGATAAAGGACTTTTGAAAAGGTATCGATTTACATACAATTAATATTTAACTTTAAATAGTTTGTTACTTTAGTTAAGTAGTGAAAAAACTACAACTTAATATTTAGAAATGATTCAATGTAAGTCGTAAACCATAAAGATGCTTTAGATCGATGTAAAATTCTCCACAACTCCAACACAGACTCATTTTCCTCACAGTAAACATAACAAAAAGTAAATGCAAGAAGGTTGATGTCTATGTCTAGTGACATAGACATGAACCTGACCATGGTAGTGGTTATACCAATAGAAGTCGATGCTGTCATTATTAAAAAAAGCATATATTTAGCATCATATTCAAAACAATCAAAAGAACCCCTCTCTACTAATCTTTGTTTACAAGAGAATTGTAAAAATTTCAAATGCATAAATAGAAAGAATAAAATATTACAATTCTAACAAAACAAAATCTATTACAATTAGATGTTTAGTAATACAAACACTAGAGATTGTTCCTTTTAGTTGCTTTTTATTATGTATTTCACCAGTAGGGGGCCCCATATACATTCAAGTTCTGCATGTTCACCTAACATTGCATAAAAGAGAGTCCAAACTCTTTAGCAGGTGATATAAATTAGTTATAGAAGTTTTTATCTCACAAAATGTAAGTTTGTATTTTGCAATTCAGACTTTTTTCTTGCAATTCTGACTTTTTCTCAGAATTGTGAGATATAAATTCACAATTGAGTGAAAGTCAGAATTGCCAGTTTTTACCTTGCAAATGTGAGTTTGTATGTCGCAATTCATAATTTTCTGGCAATTCTGACTCTTAGAATTGTGAAATATAAATTTGTAATTCAAACTTAAAGTCAGAATTGTGAGATACAGTCACAATTGTGACAAATTCAAAAAAGTTTGTTCGTATCTTGCAATTCTGACTTTTTTTGACAACTCAACTGTAAGATATAAACACATATGCGAGTTATAAAGTACTAATTTTGAGGCGTAAAAACTTGCTATGTTTGTTTTGACTTTATAACTTGCAATTGAATGTTTATATCACACAATTCTGACTTCATTTCTTAGAATTGTGAGTTTATATCTCAATTCTGAGTTTGTAACAAACAATTGCAAGTTTATATGTCACATTTCTGAGAAAAAAGTCAAAAGCTAAAATTGCATTAAATGTTGTAGAAACAATTTCACTCAACGCTTAATAGAATAACTAAAATGGTATTTTCTTCTAAAACTTACAATAGTAATCTTTGTTTTATTTACAATTCTAAAATTTTTTACCAGTGTGTCACAGAGCAAAAACTAAACTGAAAGAAAGTGAAAGTAATAAAAAATAGTAAATAGTAAAAATAGTCAATTGTAAAAACCCTGACTACAGCACATCCAAAAGTCTTGTATAATCAAATTAGGCACATTCTTACTGCCTCGCGAAAATGCGTCAACCTCCACGAGAATCCAGCAATGACTGATTTGACAGACGGCTGCAGTTTAGTAACCGGTGGCTGGTAGCTGCAGCTGACCCGGTGTCTCTGAAGACAGAAGGAAACAGAAAAAAACCTAGTTACTTTCACAGAAAAAAGTACTACATGGTTTCATGGTGGAGTACTACTGTAGGTGTTCTTACAGGCCACTTGATATGATGGTGGGGGTCCGGGTGCATATGGCTGTCCTTGATATGGTCCCATCTGCATTGGCTGACCACCATAACCTGCTTGAGGTGGCACTGGTTGGGATTGGCCTGCCTGCATTAAAGGCTGCTGCTGAACGCATTGCACATTCATGACTGTACTGACTTGCGTTCCTGCCACAGCTGTGGGAAAAAAAACAAGACAGAAATCAATTTACAATAAAATTTTATTACCCTCCTAAATGACATATAATCCCCATTAATGGAACAGTTCACCCAAAAAATGAAAATGTGCTGAACATTTGTTCACCATCGGGATGTAGATGAACTTGTTACTTCATCAGAACAGATTTGGAGAAATGCAGCATCCTGTCTGCAATGAAGGAGTGCCGTCAGAATGAGAATCCAAACAGCTAGTAAAAACATCAGTAATCCACACCAAACCAGTCCATCAATTAATAGCTTCTAAAGCAACATATTTGTTTAGAATTGTCTTGGCCAGTAAACGACTGGTAGTGTGGTTTTCTTGTGAATTACTGTGATGTTTTTATCAGCTGTTTGGATTCATTCTGACGGCACCCATTCACTGCAGAGGGTCCACTGGCAAGTAGATGATGCAATACTAAATTTAATCAAATCTGTTCCCATCAAGAAACAAACTAATCTACATTTTAGATGGCCTGAGAGTGAGTACATTTTCAGTTGTTTTGTAAACTGCAATAGTTACGTCTTCTGCACATTTTATAGATATAGCAGCTGGGGTGGAAGTAGCAGATGACGAACAAAGCAATGCCGGACCCAACCCCCAGTACTCCTAAGACAATGAGAATTACAGCAACGTTTCTGCTGTTGGACAGATAAAAACATGAAGCAACAAGCATTAGAAACACTCTAGCATCTTCTAGTGTATCTAAAATCTTGCATTGCAATTTTATTAATTACCACTTCATCTATTCAAATATTTTTATTGATTAATTTAACGAAACTACACTGGTTCAATGAAGCCACACAGGTCACTTGAGTGTAGTACTACGTTAAATCTAAGATTACGAGATTCAAGTCATAATATTTCAAGAACAAAGTTGAAATACTATGAAAATAAAGTAAAAATGTTTTGAGAATTTAAATCGTGGGTATTCCAATATTTGAAGAGTATAGACTATACTGCGCATTGCAAACAACATTTTTAATACTACAAATACAGGTGCTGGTCATATAATTAGAATATCTTCAAAAAGTTGATTTTTTTTCCCTATACAAGTTTCACTTCTTGAATAGAATTAATGTATACATTCATTCCACACAGACTGATATATTTCAAGTGTTTATTTCTTTTAATTTTGATGATTATAACTGACAACTAATGAAAACCCCAAATTCAGTATCTCATAAAATTAGAATATTATTTAAGACCAATACAAATAAAGGATTGAAAGAAATCTTGGCCAACTGAAAAGTATGAACATGAAAAGTATGAGCATATACAGCACTCAATACTTAGTTGGGGCTCCTTTTGCCTGAATTACTGCAGCAATGCGGCGTGGCATGGAGTCGATCAGTCTGTGGCACTGCTCAGGTGTTATGAGAGCCCAGGTTGCTCTGATAGTGGCCTTCAGCTCTTCTGCATTGTTGGGTCTGGCATATCGCATCTTCCTCTTCACAATACCCCATAGATTTTCTATAGGGTTAAGGTCAGGCGAGTTCGCTGGCCAATTAAGAACAGGGATACCATGGTCCTTAAACCAGGTACTGGTAGCTTTGGCACTGTGTGCAGGTGCCAAGTCCTGTTGGAAAATGAAATCTGCATCTCCATAAAGTTGGTCAGCAGCAGGAAGCATGAAAACGTCCTGGTATACAGCTGCGTTGGCCTTGGACCTCAGAAAACACAGTGGACCAACACCAGCAGATGACATGGCACCCCAAACCATCACTGACTGTGGAAACTTTACACTGGACCTCAAGCAGCATGGATTCTGTGCCTCTCCTCTCTTCATCCAGACTCTGGGACCCTGATTTCCAAAGGAAATGCAAAATTTACTTTCATCAGAGAACATAACTTTGGACCACTCAGCAGCAGTCCAGTGCTTTTTGTCTTTAGCCCAGGCGAGAAGTTTCTGACGCTGTCTGTTGTTCAAGAGTGGCTTGACACAAGGAATGCGACAGCTGAAACCCATGTCTTGCATACGTCTGTGCCTAGTGGTTCTTGAAGCACTGACTCCAGCGGCAGTCCACTCTTTGTGAATCTCCCCCACATTTTTGAATGTTTTTTGTTTCACAATTCTCTCCAGGGTGCGGTTATCCCTATCGCTTGTACATTTTTTTTTTCTACCACATCTTTTCCTTACCTTCACCTCTCTATTAATGTGCTTGGACACAAAGCTCTGTGAACAGCCAGCCTCTTTTGCAATGACCTTTTGTGTCTTGTCCTCCTTGCGCAAGGTGTCAATGGTAGTCTTTTGGACAACTGTCAAATCAGCAGTCTTCTCCATGATTGTGTAGCCTACAGAACTAGACTGAGAGACCATTTAAAGGCCTTTGCAGGTGTTTTGAGTTAATTAGCTGATTAGAGTGTGGCTCCAGGTGTCTTCAATACTGAACCTTTTCACAATATTCTAATTTTCTGAGATACTGAATTAGGGTTTTCATTAGTTGTCAGTTATAATCATCAAGATTAAAAGAAATAAACACTTGAAATATATCAATCTGTGTGGAATGAATGTATACATTATACAAGTTTCACTTCTTAAATGGAATTAGTTAAATAAATCAACTTTTTGAGGATATTCTAATTATATGACCAGCACCTGTATATGTCACGCCACATTAAAGAGTGTGAAAAACACAATGTAATGGGCATGACTTAGTTGGACGCTTGAACATTTTGAGTTTACTTGCTTTATTAGCGTGTGAAATTCACTTCCACATCAGATGCGAATTTGCATCATGGGAGGGGCTTCTGCCACTTGTCAGCTGCAAAGTATTTGTAAAATATGGCGAATAAGCTCAATTTTCCGTCTTTAACTAGCTTGAAGTCTCAATATGTGTGTATTGTCACAGGGTGAAGAATCACTTGAGTAATACGGGTAAGTGGTCTGCTGCACAGGGATAGAAAGCACACCTACTCACCGGTTAATCTCTGTGTGTTTGTGTGGCGGATCATTACTCAGCTGCTTTCTGTGGGGAAATGGAGAGAAAACCTTAGTGTCCAGTCTCTAGGAGATCGTTCTCAACACTAGCCATGTTTCCGCCGCTTATGAGGACACCGTCTAATGCAGTGATGCCTGATGTTTTGCCAGAAGCCCCTTATCTTTTTGAAGATGGACCATTTACTTGACAAATAAAATATGTTTTATACATTTTTATTTGTTCTCCCAGTACTAGAAATCCAACTGTCATTGATGAAAAGCAGTCTTTAGTAGGCAGTTTACAGCTTACCTTACATTTTCGTTCGCCTAAATACATATATAAATATATTTAAGTACCTCTGCTAACACCACCCCTCAGTTTTGTGGGGCGTGTCATTACAACGCACATGGTGTGTTGTCTTGACAACAGTGGAGGGTATAGTTTGGGGAAAAAATGGCATCGGAGGCTTTGAAGACACTGTACAACCCTATCAATTTGAACCAGAGTCAGACCCGGAAACAAGAAGAAGCCTCCGAAGAACTTCGGCAATTACGTCATGGACGGGCGTTTCTTAATGGTTAGTAAACATAATGTCACTTTGATTTATCTTTGTATGTACTGGCAGGGTAGCACTGAGAGATACAAACGCGATGTGTTTACTGAGGTATATAGACGAATGCGATGTGTTTACTGAGGTATATAGACGAATGCGATGTGTTTACTGAGGTATATAGACGAATGCGATGTGTTTACTGAGGTATATAGACGAACGCGATGTGTTTACTGAGGTATATAGACGAACGCGATGTGTTTACTGAGGTATATAGACGAACGCGATGTGTTTACTGAGGTACATAGACGAACGCGATGTGTTTACTGAGGTATATAGACGAATGCGATGTGTTTACTGAGGTACAGAGACGAACGCGATGTGTTTACTGAGGTATAGCTGATTGAACAAGAGCAAACGCGCTACCCTACGGATGTCGCAGTCATAAACTTGTTGTAATGACTCTTATAAACTTGTTTTAATAAATCGCTTATGCATTAAATAATAAAGATACAAAACAGGTTGTTAAATATGCTGAATATTGTAACTAGCCTAATCTTATTCGCAGTCTAGCATTTTGCACCTGCATAAAACAGTGGATTATTTTTAACATGCAGTGATAAAAAATAAAACCAAACAAGATTTGTAATGAAGAAAAAATATTTAGACAAATAGGAGTGCTGTAACCCCACAGCACATCTCTTGCGTGTCGCACTCAGAAGCATGCACGCAGAACACGCAAAATCCTGCTCTCTGGTTTTGAAACACATAACATGTTTAAATAAGATAATACTGACAATGAAAATTATATGACATTTCAAACAGCTTTGACGATTTTTTCCTTTAGTCCGCCTGTGCATTTCTAACCTGCACAGCATTGGCAGAGCCATGGGGTGGCCGTGTTCACCACTGACCTAAGCTTGGCCATCCCACTTAAAACTGCTTTTTTTTCTTAATAAGAAGAAGCCGAACTGCTGTATCTCTTTACGAACACAAAAAATGGGAGACTTTTGAGACGCGTACTTCGGCGCGAGTCATGCTTCTCATATGTGGTGGAAAAACATAGTGATTTCATTCAAATTTCTATTAATTCTACTATTATTATTTCACATTTATGCAGTAAAATACAGACCTAAATGCTCAACTTAAACAGGGTTTTGTTCTTTTTGTATAAACTTTATTTTTTCATGGTAAGGTTGACATTTGCGTAGAATTGCCCAAATCTGTAAAAACTAAAATATTGCTGCCGAATTTTTTACGGTAAAATTCTGGCAACCACGGTTACCTGTATTTTACCGTAAATTTTACAGATTTTTTTTTTTTTTTTTTTACAATGTAGAAATCAGTGGATTGTGCAGTGCCTCAGTTTACAGAACTATCAGATCATTTATCATTTAACTATCAGAGTTATTGATGTTAAGGGAAATTAAAGCATTTACCCAATTATGAAAATTGTCATTTTGAAAGAATCATGTTGTTCTTTGAAAATTGTCCTTTTGTGTTCAGAAGAGAAAAGATGTGTATAAAAAATTAAGAAAGAAATGACATAAAATTCCTTACTTTCTGCAGAATTGTTGATCATACTCAGAAAACTTGATTCAGTGGAGCAGCAGTATCTGTTATTGCAGTTTCCACAGCAGTGCGAAAAAAAACAACTAAACCCAGGCTTGTACTCCAATTGGTTGGTAAAGCCGATACAGTCATCTCTGAAAATAACTGTAGAAATACAACACATTTCATAAAAGACCATCTAATGATACAAGAGAACGGACTTTACAACAAGAACATCGTGAATAAATTATTTTTAGCTATTGGCAAACCGCTCAAAAACAAGTTTAAAGTGTTTCTTTCGATTTTTGTAACAGGCGCCCAACTTTTACCGTCAATAAACCTGCAGAAAGGAGCAGAAGAACCTGTAAGGTAGATGTCATCGTGCAGCTCTTCCTCTCTTGATGCCTACACTATTGCTAAATTGGTACGCGTGCGTCTGACCAAATGCATTTTTTTAACCGGTGACACCTTTTTCCTGTCATCAGCTGCACAAAAAACAACTGTTGAAGTCAGACTTGTTAAATATGTAGTCTAAATCTAAACATTAACCAATACAAAGTTTGTTTTGAATTTGTTTATAAAATATATCAAAAAAAAATTTATAAAACAAAAGTTTTATGTAACATGTATAATTTATATACAGTCAGGTGCAGATAAACTCAGCAAAAAAAGAAACGTCCTCTGACTTTCAACTGTTTTTACTTTCAGTAAACTTAATGTGTAAAT
>NW_027394960.1:0-12246 GCF_049309525.1 Garra rufa | reverse complement strand
GAAAAAAGTATATAAATTGTAAATGTTTTTAGAAAATAACAATCGTTTTGTTAGATAAGACCCTTTTTTTTCCTCTGCTGTGATCGTTTGGAGCCCATTTGAAGCTGCATTTTGGAAGTTTTTATATGGAGAGAAATCCTGGATTATTTTCCCTTAAAAAACAAATTTCTTACGACTGAAGAAAGAAAGACATGAACATCTTGGATGACAAGGGGGTAAGTACATTATATGTTTATTTTTGTTCTGGAAGTGAACTAATCCTTTAAGCTTACTAATATTTTATATATCATTGTGGGTTTCAATAGATAATAGAATGATTTTAGTAAACATCTTATTTTAATACTTGAATGTTGTTTAAATGTGTTTTCTCTTGGCTGTGGAACAGCAGTTTGCACCAATTCTGTAGAATGGCTCATACATTTATTTAAAATTGTATTTAATATTTAATAAAAATGAATATGTCTTACCCAGTGTTATTTAGGTATCACAGGTGTACTATATACATTTTGTTATTTTGAATTAGACCTCACTATAATATTTTCTGTTTTTGTTTAAGTATTAGTGTTTTGTTGTATTTAGTCATTTCAATCATTATTTTTAAAATAGCTATAATTACATTTTAGTTTTACTTTAAAATCAAATAAATAATCAAATGTATTTTAGGGAGGCACTAAAATGAAAATTCTTGGACGAAGCTGAAGCCAAAAAAAATACCACACTGGGCCGAAGGCCGATTACCGAACACGTTTTTTTGTTATTTTCCCCATGTATTTTGCCATTTTTTTTCACCATTGCATAAATTAAATAGCCAATATTTGCTTTTTACAGTTTTGTCTTGCTTTTCAAAAAAAAAAAAAAAAAAAAAATAATAATATATATATATATATATATATATATATATATATATATATATATATATATATATATATATATATTACAAAACAACAATTTACAAATATTTAACACTGAACATTTTTAACATTCAAGACATTATAGCCTACCAACAAAGCACAATTTAACTTAAAATTAATAAGTTAGTAAAATATTAATTTCAGTTGCTGAACATTCGGTGCATCCCTAATGTATTTATTTATTTATTTGTTATTTTATTTTAGGTAACAATAAATACCCTGTCTTGGCTGAGGTGAGAAACATCTGTAACCAGTCACATGCAACTGGTGGGTCAAATTGAAGTAATTCTACTCTAGGTGACACAGACTTACCAGCAAAGCAGTTAACTATTGGATTACTCAGTTTATGGTAAATCACCAAGTTGATATGGTTTCTAATGTCTCCCCACTTCTCAGATGGTTCATACACCCCAGGGTACATACAGGGCTCTGCTCTTTACGGCATTTCCTTCGGCTACGCTCCAGCTCAATATTGTATCAATAAAAAGATCTAATGATGTTTCAGGGGGATTATAAGAGTCTGTTTCTCTGTCCCTAAATCTCCGAACATACTCATGCTCATATGGACGGCTCCAAACGAAAGTCTGAATTTTATTTGGATCAAGGCAGTTAGTCATCCACAGCTGCGTCTGGTGAGAGTGTTCTTCACCCAGGCATGAGGGGGATGAGAAACGGGGTGGACGAAGGGGCTTCTGAGAAGGGGGTGACGGCACAAGTGAACACACATGCTTGAACTACGACATCCTCTGCTAATCAGTTAAAGGGACAGCCCACCCAAAAATCAACATTGTGTCATCATTTTCCCTTAAGATCTTCTCTTAAGAGTCTGTTTCTTCTGTTGAACACAAAGGAAGATATTTTGAAGAACGCTGGTAACCAAAGAGTTGCTGGTAGCCATTAACTTCATACTGTGGAAGTGGCTACTGGAAGATGTTTGGTTACCAACATTCTTCAGAATATCTTCTTTTGTGTTCAACAGAAGAAAGAGAAGAAATTAACTCATACGGGTTTGGAACAACAGTGTACTGTCCCTTTAAAGCATGTTCACTGGGCGGTCATTCTAGCCCCAGTGAGGCTGTGTTTAGCTAATCCAACCAATAATTTGAGTTTCAGCACTCCGTGAGGTTTAGACTGGTGAAGTTTAGACTACAGAAGCTGCATAGCAACAGTGCTCGCTAAAGACCTAAATATTTACATCTTAAAGCCGTTATTTCTGCAGCAATGTCAGTAATGACTTTACACTGTGTTCACACTGACCCAACAAACGCCAGCACTTCAAACAGTCTACATTTGGCTGTTGCACTCAGAATGTTGGAAACATAACCGTCATGTTCACACTGAACCAACAAGATTGTCAGTGTTCGCTTTTAAGATGGTGAATAAAAAGTAAAAGTTTGTGGATGAAATAAAAATAAGATATGTATTTATATTAAAACTAACATACTAAAAGGTTGTTTTTTTTATACTATTTTATTATAATATAAATAAATATATATAACAAAATACATAATATATATTTATTTAAACAATTCTGAAATAGAAATCTTAATGAAAATGCACAAAAAATTTTTAATTAACAATAATATAGCAAAATATACTTTTTAAAAATTATAAATAATTAAAAAACTACATAAACACAAATAAAATATACATTTATATTAAAACTAACACAATACATTATTTTTATTTTGTATTACTATTTTATAATAAAATAAATGCATATATATATAATAAATAATATACATTTATTTAAACAATTATAAAATAGAAATAAAGTACATAAAATATAATTTTATTAAAAAATAACAAAACAGACTTATAATGTTAAAATTAATTTTGACTAAAAAAATATATTTTTTTGAATTATATATATATGTGTGTGTGTACATAGTTTTTTTTTAAATACAAATATTATATTAGTTTTAATAGTAATTCATATTTTATTTGTATTAATGAAGTTTTTTATGTTTTATATTTTTAAATAAAAATAAAATATGAATTAATATTAAAACTAATATAATATTTTTATTTTTATTACTATTTTATTATAGTAATGTTAATGTTGTTATAGTTATTTTTATTTAAAAATATAAAAAACTTTATAAACACAAATAAAATATGAATTAATATTAAAACTAATATAATATTTATTAATATAATTTTAAAATAGAAAGAAATAAAAATACATAAAAATATTTTAAAATGAAAAATAATGTAACAAAACATGCTTTTAATCGTCAAAATAATATATAATATATTTTAATACAATATTACGCGTGTATATATAGTTAGTTATTTTTATTTTAAAAATATAAAAACACAACATAAATACGAATAAAATGAATATTAAAACAAATAAAATGTTTTATTTTATAATAAAATTAATTAATAAATAAATATTATATATCAAAACAAATAATATATATTTATTTAAACAATTATAAAATAGAAATCTAAATAAAAATGTATATAAAATATTTTAAAATTAAAAATAATATAACAAAATACACTTTTAATTTTAAAAATATTATAATGTATTTTTAATACATAATATATTATGTCATATTATATTAAATTACACACATAATAATAAAAAATACATGAACGCAAATAAAATATGTATTCATATTAAAACTAGCATAATAAATGAAATTATTTAGTATTACAATTTTATTATAAAAAAATATAAAAATAAATGTTTAAAAATTTAAAATAATATAACAAAACATACTTTTAATTTTTAAGAAAAGTTCTATAATATATTTTATATTATAATATTACACATATACATATGCATTTATTTAAAACGTGCCGCTGGCCATACTGATGTTAAGAAAACATGCATGCACCAATAAAATTGTAAACGATGGTTTGAAATACTCACTGTTGTCTCTATATGTTTCAGTGGGAGGTCATTGCTGGGGGCCTGAGGTGAAAGAAACAGACAAGAAAGAGAATATTTAAGACACTGACAAGCATAAATGACTGTAAAAGCTACAGGAAAGCTGCTTCCCTCACACCTTTCCACATTACATGTCTGTAGGACACTTGAAAGTCTGTTCTCTAGATTCAAAACCCATTGAAATGCAGAGAAAATCCATTTATTATTGCATTATTAATGCAATATCATTCTAAATCATTTTGAAGAAATGCTATATTAATCCAAGTAAACTTATAACTCAACAAGCAATCAAAAGGAAACAGCATGCTGCTACCAACACCAATGTCATGGGTTCACTTCCCAGGAAATGCATGAATTGATATATGGATATAATCATCTGCCAAATGTATGAATGTAAATGCACTGTGTACACTATTGGTTAGTCAATCCTGTCATCCACTGATCAAGCAGCATCAAAGAGTGTAAAAGAAGAAATGGGCTGGACCCAGTGTGTAGGTGCATCACTAAACAGCCTAAGGTAAATATTTAGACAAGAGTGCATAGCTCCAGCGTTACTGTGCATCTGCCCCGCAGCAGAGAAGCACCATATACAGAAGTTTAGCGCAGGATCCGCAGCACAGTTTATTCCCCCGTCAACTCAGAGCCAGAGAAAGGCATTTATTTATGAGGCTTCAGGCCCCCAGGAATCCATGATGTCATCGGCCAGCTCGAGTCTGGCTAGCCTCAGAATACCCATGTAAGTCTGAGATGGCACAAGAACACAAGAAATCACCATGTGGAGACTGCAAGACATGGCAAGATGGCAGCGAGATTTGATGCCATTTCCTGCTTTACTTTTCCAGTATCAGGCAAATCTGCGGTTCTTTAAACTACCGCTGAACTCTCATGGCAAGGTTGAAGAAGTCAGGAGATATAATGCATATAAAAGATGTGAACGGCATCCAGGGAGTCATTTGAAAAGTTATTAAAACTAACATAATATCTTTATTTTTTTATTTTGTATTACTATTTTATAATAAAAGAAAATACATATAACAAAATAAATAATATACATATTATGAAATAGAAATAAAATACCTAAAACATTACTTTTAAAAATAATATAACAACTTTTTTTAATATTTTGAATTATTATTTTATAATAAAATAAAGACATATAACAAAATAAATAATATATGTTTATTTAAACAATTATGAAATAGAATTAAAATACCAAAAATATTATTTTAAAATTAAAAATAATATACCATATACTTTTAATTTTGAAAATATTATATATTTATATAAATATATAACAAAATATATAATATATATTTATTTAAACAATTATAATATATATATATATACATTTACATAATTAAAAATAATAACAAAATGTACTTTTAATGTAAAATTATTATAATATATTTTAATATATAGAATATATTGTATTACATTATATTACACATACATAGCAACATTTTAAAATTAAAAATAATATAACAAAAATGCTTAAAATATGCTATATTATATTCTATTATATATTTTTTTATTTAAAATATTATTTATAAAAAAATTATATATAATTTAAATTGTAATTAAAATTAAATGTAATAAAATGATATGTGAAAACACACAAATGTATAACATATTATATTATTATTATTATTTATTTACAACATTATTTTAGATTTTACATATTAAAAACAATATTATAATATTATTTTACATATTAAAAACTAAAAATTATATAAAATTTAAATTGTAATATATATATATATATATATATATATATACACACACACACACACACACACACACACACACAAAACATAAAATATAAAAATATTATAAATATATAAATTTAAAAATATTGCACTGTACTTGTACACATATAATATATATTTATATATAAATATATTTATTTATATATATTTATAATATATATTCAAGTAAAAAAACTGCTATTTTAAATTTATATATTTCTTTAAAAAATGTTTTTACATGTAAAATTGTTTAATTAATTATTTAATTAAATTGTACTTAATATTATTTTTTTTTTATCAAATAAATGTAGCCTTTGTGAGCACATAATACTTCTTTTAAACCCTGCAATTATTCCAAACTTTAGACTGTCAGTGTATATAAAAGCATTTATTTGAGAAAAAACATTAACAACAACATTATTATTTCTGCGTTCTGTGATATAATGCATAAAAAGGCTGTGACCCGGCATCCTGGGAATTGTTCAAAACCTAAAGGAGATTCAAAACAGCCTCCGCTGAAAGGCGAAACCTCAAGCTTTTGAGGTCTGAGTGGTCAATGATGTAATGTGAATCATCAAATCTCTGCGTTCCGCAAGAGACCCTACATGTCTGTCTCAATTCCTGAGAAAAAAAAAAAAAGTCTGTCTTCCAAGAGTAATAAAGCTGGAGGGAAATGATACCCCAGCTCTAGAGTTTGCACTACTGCAGCCCCCAAAACGGCCTCCCAGAGCTGAGGCTCAACCGCTAACTAGAGCGCATCCGCTCCGCCGACACCGAGCGAGAAAACTTGGCAACGTCAACTTTCTGAGAGCCTCGTTATGTCCATCTAGCATGAATACCACCAAATCCATTATGGTTCTCGCCGGTCACACAAAGACGTCAGTCCATTAGATACAGTACAACCGCTGGCGGAACAACACAGACCAGAAAGGTCGTCATCCAGGTCAGCTATCTCTGTTATCTGTCTCTTTTGCCAACAAATCCCAAACAGCAGTTTTTACAACCACATCTGAGGGAAAGCAGAGATCTCAAAAGTTAACAAAACACAATGCAAGCCAACATGCAAACTCACAGGTACAGCGAATTCATGCAACAACAACATCTAGTTTTAGCCACTTTTTTAATAATTTCAAAAAATTGCCACACATTCATTTTCATTTTAGATACGTGGTAAAAAAAAAAAAAAAAAATCCTAAAACAAAAAAATAAGACTGTAAATAAACAATAAAAAATAATTTAAAAATAAAATAAAATAAAATAAAAAGTTTATAAAATAAAATAAAAAATAATAAAAATAAAACAATAATTTAAAAAAATGGCTAACAGCTGAAACGAAAGTATAAAAATAAATAAATAAATAAATTAAATAAAATAAAATAATTGTATAAAATTGCCACACATTCATTTACATTTTAGATACATGGTAAAAAAAATAATAATATTAAAACAAACAAACAAAAAATTAACAACTGCAAACTAAACTATAAAAAATAACCAACAACTGAAACTAAACTATAAAAAATAATAAAAAATAATAAAAAATAAAATAATTTTATTTTTATAAAATTGCCACACATTCATATTCATTTTAGATACATGGTAAAAAATAATAATAATATTAAAACAAACAAACAAACAAAAAACTAACAAATGAAACTAAACTATAAAGAATAACAAAAAATAAAATAATTTTATAAAATTGCCACACATTCATATTCATTTTAGATACATGGTAAAAAAATAATACTAATATTAAAACAAACAAACAAAAAACTAACAAATGAAACTAAACTATAAAAAATAACAAAAAATAAAATAATTTTATAAAATTGCCACACATTCATTTTCATTTTAGATACATGGTAAAAAATAATAATATAAAAACAAACAAACAAACAAACAAAAAAACAACAACTGAAACTAAACTATAAAGAATTATAAAAAAAATAAAATAATTGTATAAAATTGCCACACATTCATATTCATTTTAGATACATGGTAAAAAAATAATACTAATATTAAAACAAACAAACAAAAAACTAACAAATGAAACTAAATTATAAAGAATAATAAAAAATAAAATAATTTATAAAATTGCCACACATTCATTTTCATTTTAGATACATGGTAAAAAAATAATAATAATATTCAAACAAACAAACAAAAAACTAACAACTGAAACTAAACTATAAAAAATAATAAAAAATAAAATAATTTTATAAAATTGCCAAACATTAAGTTTTATTTTAGATACATGGTAAAAATAAATAAATAAATCAATAAAAAACAACTGAAACTAAACAAATAGAACATATATAAAACAATATATTTTAAAAATGAAGTAAATAAAAAATAATAAAATAAAATAAAATAATTTTTAAAAATTGCCACACAATATATATATTTTTTTTATTTTAGATACATGGTTAAAATAAATAAATAAATAAAATAAAATAAAATAAAAATGAAACTAAACAATAAAAAATAATACAATAATAATAATAATAATAATAATAATAATAATAAATGAAATAAACAATACTTAAATAAAATAAAATATATATTTTTAACATGTGCACATGGTAAAAAAATTAAAAAAAAAACAACTGAAACTAAACAATAAAAAATAATAAAGTAAAACAATTCTAAACTATAATGACCATGGTTTACAGTATGACTACAATATAAAATAAAACAATTAAACGAGATCAAATAAAATAAAATTAGATTAAATAAAATGGAATAAAATAAATTTAAATTTAATATTTAAAAAATTTTAATTAGATTTTTACAAATAAAATAAAAATAAAATACATCAATTTTTTAATTGCCCAATTAAAAAATACATTTTAATTAGTACATTTTTAATTTCCCTTTAATCAAATAAAATAAAATTAGATAAAATAAAATGAGATGAAATAAAAAATAAATAAATAAAATTAGATTTCATTTAAAAAAATAAAAATAAAATAAATTTAGCTTCCTGTGGCCAGTTATAATTCCAACTTAAAAGGAAGCCAAAAAAATAAAAATAAAAATAAATAAAAAGATCAAATCCGAATCAGCAAAGCCAGCCAAAATATAAAATATGTAAGTTAAAATATATATATATATATTTTCAATTTATTTTATTAGATAACCAAAAGCTTGGTTTAAACATAAAATGCAATATTATCTCAAAACTAATAGTATAGTTTGAACACTTAAGGTCTGAGGTTTTGACAAATTCCCAGCCCTAAGTATGAGCCACAGTCACAGAATAATGAGGCATGTTTTAGTGAGCAGGACTAACAAGGGCCGCCTGACAGGATTACAGGAGTAGATCTGTGCAATGATGGATGCTCAAATTCATCAAAGAGAAAGCCAAACTCATGTGTGACTGACTTGATTTGGTCCAGACCGACACGGCGCATCATATGATCACACCACTCGCCTGAACCCATTCACAGAACGCAAATTATAGCCCACTTAAGTAAATACTGCAGGAAGAAAAAAAAGCACAGGGAGTTTCCTAGCAGGAAGGCACAAATTGAGTGAACAGAGCCTCCTTTAAAATGACATGTAGCTAAAATAAACCCAGACGGTACTTATGTTGAAACCATGAATGCACTATTATCATTATAATTAATATTTCTATGCTAAATCTACACAGGCTGGTCAACATTTCCAAAGCGAGCGTCATCTGCTACACTGATTCTATATCATCATAAGATTGTGAGCTCACTTTTTAAATTGCAATAATGCCATGCTGAGTCCAGCTGGGAAAGGCTGAATTTACAACTGGGAAGAGAGCAAAGGATGCACTTTTAAGTTGGAAATGTGGAAAGCCACAATTCAGATGCTGACGCATGCAAAGATGGTGGCACCTAGATAGACTTACACAGTTAAACATTCACTTTTAGGTCTAGGCAAATCAAATTAATTCACGAGAGTTAGTTTTTGCATCATTATGAAATCTGTTTAGCACATTTTTGCTGAAAAATGTACATCTGCAGAACAAATGCTAGCATTATATAGCATCGTTTGCACTCTGCAATTTAGTAAAATCCAGATTTATCTGGTAGTTTTGTTTTGAAGCATGATAGCAGGTTTCTTGCAAGATGATATGTTTGACTTTCAAACATCTCCTTATTCTTATTCAGTAGTGTTAACATAAACAAAAAATAAAACACAAATTAAATCAAAACGGGGGAAAACTGAAACTTATGGAAGCCTGTTTCCACAACAAAATAATAACAATTTTGTTTTTTACAGAATAAAAAAAATAAACAGACCTTTTTAAAAAATAAACATACTACTGACTTTTTTCTCAGATTTGAAATAAACCCCAGTTGAAATCTGCGCCATTTACCTAGCAAAAGAAGGCTGTTAAAAACAAACTTTGAATGTTGTCTTTAATTTTTCTTGTTTGAAAGTAAAATAAAAAATAAAATAAAATAATAAGCCATGTCAAAAAAGAAAATGGCTACAAATTCATTTTAGTTTTAGACAATATGGTATAATATAAAAACTTTGCAGCTTTAAACAAATATTCAATATAGAAACCAATATTACCTAAAGATAACCTAAAGGCATTTTTTATCTCACAATTCCGACTTTTTTCTCAGATTTTATTTCTCAGTTGCGAGACATAAATGCAATTTAAAAAAATAAAAATAAAATAAAATAAAAAAATAATAAAAAAAAGCCATGTCAAAAATGAAAATGTCTACAAATTATTTATTTATTTATTTTTTGCAACTTGCCTGCCTCAAGCTTTAGTTTACATAAATAAAGTAAAATAAAATAAAATAAGCAATGTCAAAAATTAAATTGGCTACAAATTAATAAAATAAAACAAATAAAATGTCAAGAATTAAAAAAGGCTACAAATTAATAAAATAAAATAAAATAAAATAAAATAAAATAAAACAAGCAATGTCAAAAAATGAAATTGGCTACAAATGAACAAAATAAAACAAATAAAATGTCAAAAATTAAAAAGGCTACAAATCAATAAAATAAAATAAAATAAAATAAAACAAGCAATGTCAAAAATAAAATTAAAAAGGCTACAAATGAATAAAATAAAATAAAATAAAACAAAATAAAATATTGGCTACAAATTAATTGTTGGTTTTAGACATGGTATACTATAAAACTTTGCAACTTGCCTGCCTTAAGCCTTAGTTTACATAAAATAAAAAATAAAATAAAATAAAATAAAAAAATACAAATTAATTTTGGTTTGAAACATATGGTATATTGTAAAACTTTGTAACTTATCTACCTCAAGCTTTAGTTTACGTAAACAAAATAAATTAATGTCAAAAATGAAAATGCCTACAAATTAATAAAATAAATTAAATAATGGCAAATAAAATGAAATAAATAAAATAACCAAAAAAAAAAATGTATTAAATAATCTAATACTAATACTAAGATGGTTGCTAGATAGTTGACTACTCAACTACTTCCAAAAACCTTCTTGACCAAAATAACGTGATATGACCAGCTGGTGGCTGATTTGTTGTTAATTCAAGATGGTTTACCATCTACCATGTTCCAAAACAGCATAACTAGATGTTCCAACAGGCTACACGTCACCTTTACGGTCAGAAGCCAGGGATATCCCACATCTGGCAATGAAGGGAAAGCAGCATACTGTTTGTTAAGTGCTGCACACATAGTAAGCAGATCTACAAACGCAGGACAGACCGAGCTGGGGATTCACGTCAAGTTTAGTAGGAGCCCAGTGGAGTTGAGGGTGTGTCCACGTTGATTGAGTGAGTCTGGTTCCTTCCCTCCCTATGTGGTATCCCAGCCTCTCCTCCAAGATCCCGAAATACTCAGCTTTTGTTTTGCTGCAGTTACTCTGCATTTAGAACAAGGCTCCCTGTGTCCTTCTGTTTCATTTCGGCTTCATGTGGGTTAAGTTATAGTTTTACGTTTCACTGCAAGCAGCTCGGTTTGTGCCTTTATTTTCCCTCTGGAATATAGATGATCAGCCGCTATTTGTCCTAAATCACTCCTTCGACCATAATTCACCACGCAACAGGTATAAAAGGCATTTTTAAAAGCTTTCATCTGCATTTCTGTGGGCCGTAGATTTATATCCCAATGAAAATTCCTAAAACCGCACAGTTAAAAAAGGCATTTTGTCAAATGTACCATGTGCTTGTCCGACTAATGATGGGAAAAATGGGCTGCTCTATGTTCAGAGTGCTTAGACATTTAGTCACTGATCATAGTCCAACTGCTTACAGAACAGCGACCATGTAGATCAGATCTGTCCTCAAAAAACAGAAAACAAAAGGAAACCACAAAGAGGAGGTGGTGTTTGAAGCTTGAGGTGAATGTCCATACTCCATATTGTCTGCTGCCCCCTATTGGTAGCTACAAGAAGTGCATGTTTCTATCAACAGCACTGTGAACTACTAAATATGTACAAGAACTGCTCATTACATATGGAAGTTTCTAAAGCTAAGCGGATAAATGTGTTTGAATATGACCGCGCTATCACGTCAAAGATGCTTATTGAGTATTCAGAAACTAAAAGGACAAAAATAAAAACTCATTGTTATTTACTCAGCCTCATGTCATTCTAAACCTGTATGACTTTCATTTACAAAAGCACAAAAAGAAGTTGTTTAGAATGACATTAGGAGTAAATATGACAACATTTTAATTCTTGGCTGAACTATCCCTT
>NW_027394959.1:0-12248 GCF_049309525.1 Garra rufa | reverse complement strand
ATATATATTTTGCCCCTTTCAATACTCAACTTGTTTTTAAAGATATTTTGAAAGAATGAAGCGTTTATAGAGCACTTTATTGTGTATTGCTGTTCACCCACATGAACTGTGTTCATGTTCATGTTAATTCACAGTACATAAACTATATATGAATACTTTTTTAGCTTAATATTAATTAACATTAATAAATGCTATTTATTTATTGGTCATGTTAACTAATATAGTTAATGCTAACAAATAAAACTGAATGGCAACATTTTATATTTTGTGTGTATGTGTCTGTGTGTTGATTTTAAAGTCTAACCCTTTCAATTCTGTAAACTTAAAATCCAAACTAGCAGAGGGTTACTGTGAACGCATGTGCCAACTGGGCACCGTCTTCCTTATTGATTCTTAGTTATGTAGCGCTTAAGAGTGATGTCTCATAACAGGAGGAGTCACCAGCAAAGCAATATCCACACACAAATTGTACAGATAGGTAACGATGACATTTAAGCAGAAGTGGTGGACGTAAAGCAAGCAATAATAACATTTTGTTATCATCATGAATCATGTTCTTATCATCATCATCATCAGAGTATAGGGAAATTTTTGCATATTGGTTCAGAGTTGGCATTATCTGAAGTCCTTGCATTGATTGCATTTAATTAAATCAACATTATATTTGGTCAGTCTGATCTTGAGGCCTTAGAGATGTTAAATTGTGAAGATCTTGAGTTTTCATTGAGTTGTTATAACTTAGCCATAAAATGTCTGATCTGCCACAAAATTCACAGGTTTGGTAAGAGTCCTGGCCTGAAGACACCTAAAGACTAATATTCAGATATTATCATAGCGCCACTTGTTGGCAGCAGGATATCTCATATCTTTCACTAACTCAAACATACCAAGGTCAATCTGCACCAAACTTCATATGTTTGATAATAGTGCTGGCCTGAACACATCTACATGCCAATAATCAGTTATAGGCATAGCGCCACCATCTGGCAGAGGCTAGTTTGGCACATTTAAATGACTTATGACATATTTTTTCTATATTTACTGTATTAAAAGCATACTGCCCAGCGTTTGCTGATTTCCTGAAGCCACCGGTTGGCGGTGAGCCCAGGTGCGAGGGCCCGTTCATCGCTGCTCGCAGCTTTAATTATTATTCTTCTTCTTCTTCTCCGAAATGAAAAGTCTTTTTGAGGGCCTAAACATGCCCGAAAACTCACGAAACTTTGCACATGCATCAGACCTGGCGAAAATTTACATCTGATATGGTTTTCAAAAGTGGGTGTGGCAAAATGGCTCGATAGCGCCACCTATAAAATTTCAACGGAGTGCGCCTCGAGCTACGTTTCACGTACATGTACGAAACTCGGTACACATATGTAACACACCAATACCTACAAAAAAGTCTCCTGGTGCAACATCCGAAACCCAACAGGAAGTCCGTTATATTGAATTTCCTGTACGATTTTTGTGCAGTTTTTGCCATTTTCAGGCCTCGTACTTTAACGAACTCCTCCTACAGTTTTTATCCGATCATCTTCAAATTTGCTGAGTGTCATCATAAGGCCTTTGCGATGTTAAATTGCGAAGCTTTAGAGTTTTCGTCGATGGGCGTGTCCGTGGCGGCCTGACAAACTTTGATGTTTCGCCATGAAAAAGGAAGTTGCTATAACTCAGGCATACGATGTCCGATCTGCCTCAAACTTCACATGTTTGATGACAGTCTGGTCCTGAACACATGTCAGTGCCCAAATTCAGTTATAGTCATAGCGCCACCTGCTGACAACAGGAAATGACATGTTTAACACTGTTACGGACTCTTAGCAACATATTGAAAAGCGTTAACAAGTCGTAAATAGGCTAGCAACATGCTACAAACATGCTAAAACATGCTAGCAACACTTAGCTAAGAGCTAAAGCATGCTATTAATAAAAATACAAAAGGAAATTGCTGTAAGTCATGTATATAATGTTGAATCTGACCCAAACTTAATATTCAACATGCTACAAAAATAATAAAGCATGCTAGCAACACTTAGCTAATATGCTAAAGCATGCTAATAATACAATTAAACAGGAAGTTACTCTAACTCAGGCATACAATGTCCAATCAGCCCCAAACTTAACATGTTTGATAAGAATCCTGGCCTAAACACACGCCCATGCCCGTATTCAGTTATAGTCATAGCGCCACCAGCTGGTAACAGGAAGCCACATGTTTAATACTGTTGTGGATGCCTAGCAACATTTAAAAAAAATTCAACAACTGTTAAACAGGGTAGCAACATGCTATAAACATGCTATAACATGTTAGCAACATTTAGCTAAGTGCTAAAGCATACTCTTAATGCAATGAAACAGGAAGTTACTGTAACTCAGGCATGCAATGTCCAATCAGCCCCAAACTTCACATGTTTGATAACAGTCCTGGCCTGAATATATATACATGCCAATATTCAGTTATAGTTATAGCGCCACCTACTGTCAACAGGAAGTGACATGTTTAACACTGTGACACACTATTAGCAACACACTAAAAAAGCCATTGAGTGCTAAACTAGTTTAAAACGTACTCAAACATGCTAGCAACACTTACTTAGTGCTAAAGCATGTTGTTAAAGACATAAAACAGGAAGTTACTGTAGCTCAGACATGCAATGTCCAATCAGCCCCAAACTTCACGTTTGATAAGAGTCCTGGCCTGAAGAGATATACATGCCCATATTCAGTTATAGTCACAGCGCCACCTGCTGACAACAGGAAGTGATGTTTAATGGTGTTACGGACTCCTAGCAACATATTAAAAAGCGTTAGCAAGTTTTAAATAGGCTAGCATCATGCTAGAATCATGTTAAAACATGCTAGCAACACTTAGCTAAGAGCTAAAGCATGATATTAATACAAAGAAAAATAAGTGTAACTCATGCATACAATGTCCAATCTGACCCAAGCTTAATATGTTTGATAAGAGTCCTGGTCTGAACACAAGCCCATGCCCATATTCAGTTATAGTGATAGTGCCACCTGCTGGCAACAGGAAGTCACATGTTTAATACTGTTGTGGATGCCAAGCAACATTTTAAAAATATCAACAAGTGTTAAATAGGGTAGCAACATGCTAGAAACATGTTAGCAACATTTAGCTAAGTGCTAAAGCATACTCTTAATGCAATGAAACAGGAAGTTACTGTAACTCAGGCATGCAATGTCCAATCAGCCCCAAACTTAATATGTTTGATAAGAGTCCTGGCCTGAATACATTTACATGCCAATATTCAGTTATAGTCATAGCGCCACCAGCTGGCAACAGCAAATTACTTGTTTTACACTAACTTAAACATGCAATGTACAATTTGCACAAAACTTGACATGTTTGCCAATAGTCCTGGCCTGAAGACATCTAAAAGCCAATATTTCGTAATAGCACCACCTGTTGGCAGCAGGATATGTCATGAATTACACTCAAGCATGCCATGTTCAATCTTCACCAAACTTCATATGTTTGATAAAAGCGCTGGCCTGAAGACATCTGCATGCCAATATTCAGTTATAGGCATAGCGCCACCAGCTGGCAGCAGGAAGATAGGCACATATCAATGACTTTGACATATTCCTCCTACATTTACTGTGCTAATAGCATAGTGCCCACCATTCGCCACCGATCAGCGGTGAGCCCGAGTGCGAGGGCCCTATCATCGCTGCTTGCAGCTTTAATTATTATTATTATTATTATTCTTCTCCAAAATGAATCGCATTTTTGAGGGCTTAGACATACCCGAAAACTCATGAAACTTTGCACACACATCAAACCTGGCGAAAATTTACGTCTGATATGGGTTTCAGAAGTGGGTGTGGCAAAATGGCTCGACAGCGCCACCTTTAGACGTTCAGCGGTGTGCGCTTTCAGCTGTGATTCACGTACATGCACGGAAATCGGTACACACATGTAACACACCAATACCTACAAAAAAGCCTCTTGGAGCAAAATCCGGAACCCAACAGGAAGTCGGTTAATATTAATATTCTCAACAAAATTTGTGTCATTTTTGCCATTTTCAGGCGTCGTACTTGAACGAACTCCTCCTAGAGATTTATTCGGATCAACGCCAAATTTGCAGAGTCTAGTTTAAAGCCCTTTGTGACGTTAAATTGTGAAGATCTAGAGTTTTCATCGGAGGGCGTGTCCGTGGCGGCCTCGCAAATTTCGATGTTTCGCCATGAAAAAGGAAGTTGCTATAACTCAGGCATACAATGTCCGATCTGTCCCAAACTTCTCATGTGTGATAACACTCCTGACCTGATGACATCTACATGCCCATATTCAGTTTTACTCATAGCGCCACCTGCTGGCAACAGGAAGTGTCATGCTGTACTCTGCAACAAACTCCTCCAAGAGATTTAATCAGATCAACACCAAAATCGGTCAGTCTAATAAAAAGGCTTTAGTGATGTTAAATTGCGAAGATCTTGAGTTTTTGTTGAAGGGCGTGTCCGTGGCGGCCTGACAAATTTCGAGGTCTCGCCATGGATATAAAACTTGTTATAACTCAGCCATAAACTGTCCGATTTGCCTCAAACTTCACATGTTCGATAAGAGTCCTGGCCTGAAAACATCTGAAGGCCAATATTCTATTATAATTGCAGCGCCACCTGTTGGCAACAGGAAATGACTTGTAGCAAACTCCTCCTAGAGATTTAATGATATCAACATTATATTTGGTCAGTCTGATCTAGAGGCCTTAGAGATGTTAAATTGCGAAGATCTTGAGTTTTCGTTATAGGGCGTGTCTGTGGCGGCGTGACAAAGTTTGATGTTTCGCCATGGACATAGAAGTTGTTATAACTCAGCCATAAAATGTCTGATCTGCCTCAAACTTCACAGGTTTGGTAAGAGTCCTGGCCTGAAGACACCTAAAGGCCAATATTCAGATATCATCATAGCGCCACCTGTTGGCAGCAGGATATATCATATCTTTCACTAACTCAAACATACCAAAGCCAATCTGCACCAAACTTCATATGTTTGATAAAAGTGCTGGCCTGAACACATCTACATGCCAATGATCAGTTATAGGCATAGCGCCACCAGCTGGCAGCAGGAAATTTGGCACTTTTAAGTGACTTTCATATATTTGTCCTATTTTTACTGTATTAAAAGCATACTGCCCACCATTAGCTGTGTTCCTAAAGCCACCGGTCGGCGGTGAGCCCGTGTGCGAGGGCCCGTTCATCGCTGCTTGCAGCTTTAATTATTATTATTATTCTTCTCCAAAATGAATCGCATTTTTGAGGGCTTAGACATACCCGAAAACTCATGAAACTTCGCACACACATCAGACCTGGCGAAAATTTACGTCTGATATGGGTTGCAGAAGTGGGTGTGGCAAAATGGCTCGATAGCGCCACCTTTACACGTTCCGCGGTGTGCGCTTTCAGTTGTGATTCACGTACATGCACGAAAATCGGTACACACATCTAGCTCACCAATACCTACAAAAAAGCCTCTTGGAGCAAAATTTGACACCCAACAGGAAGTCGGTTATTTTTAATTTTCTTAGCAAAATTTGTGTAATTTTTGCCATTTTCAGGCGTCATACTTGAACGAACTCCTCCTAGAGATTTATTCGGATCAACGGCAAATTTGGTGAGTCTAATCTAAAGCCCTTTGTGACGTTAAATTGCGAAGATCTAGAGTTTTCATCGGAGGGCGTGTCCGTGGCGGCCTGGCAAATTTCGATGCTTCGCCATGAAAAAGGAAGTTGCTATAACTCAGGCATAAAATGCCCGATCTGCCCCAAACTTCACATGTGTGATAACACTCCTGACCTGATGACATCTACATGCCCATATTCAGTTTTACTCATAGCGCCACCTGCTGGCACCAGGAAGTGTCATGCTGTACTCTGCAACAAACTCCTCCAAAAGATTTAATCAGATCAACACCAAAATCTGTCAGTCTAATATAAAGGCCTTAATGATGTTAAATTGCGAAGATCTTGAGTTTTCGTTGAAGGGTGTGTCCGTGGCGACCTGGCAAATTTCGTGGTCTCGCCATGGATATAAAACTTGTTATAACTCAGCCATAAAATGTCCGATTTGCCTCAAACTTCACATGTTCGATAAGAGTCCTGGCCTGAACCAATCTGAAGGCCTATATTCTATTATAATCACAGCGCCATCTGTTGGCAATAGGAAATGACTTGTACCAAACTCCTCCTAGAGATTTAATGATATCAACATTATATTTGGTCAGTCTGATCTCGAGGCCTTAGAGATGTTAAATTGTGAAGATCTTGAGTTTTCGTTAAAGGGCGTGTCCGTGGCGGCCTGACAAAGTTTGATGTTTCGCCATGGACATAAAAGTTGTTATAACTCAGCCATAAAATGTCCGATCTGCCTCAAACTTCACATGTTTGGTAAGAGTCCTGGCCTGAAGACATCTAAAGGCCAATATACAGATATTATTATAGCGCCACCTATTGGCAGCAGGATATATCATATCTTGCACTAACTCACACATACCAAGGTCAATCTGCACCAAACTTCATATGTTTGATCAAAGTGCTGGCCTGAACACATCTACATGCCAATAATCAGTTATAGGCATAGCGCCACCAGCTGGCAGCAGGAAGTTTGGCACATTTAAGTGATTTGATCTATTTTTCCTACATTTACTGTATTAAAAGCATACTGCCCACCGTTTGCTGTGTTCCTAAAGCCACCGGTCGGCGGTGAGCCCGTGTGCGAGGGCCCGTTCATCGCTGCTTGCAGCTTTAATTATTATTATTATTCTTCCGCCGCAAGTCTATGGCAGCCCATAGAACCGCTTGCGGGAAAGTTGTATAATTTGGAACACTGATAGAGGGCCGACTCAACATTAACCATAGCAAGTTTGGAGTCTCTAACTCAAACTCTCTAGCGCCACCACTTGTCCAAACTTTCACTTTCTTTTTGTTAATAACTTTTGAACCGTAAGCCATAAAATCAAAATTCCAATTTTCCCTGAATCCTTGGGTCAAGCCGAGTCGAATGAACACGAAATTTCAAAAATCGTAAGGTTTAGTTTTTTTTATATAATTTTTTGTTTGTAAAACCTACTTTTTCGAACTCGTCCTAGACGGTTTGTCTGATTTACACCAAAATTGGCTCAGATCATCTTCAGACCATGGCGGCAAAAAGTTATGGAATTCAAGTTGATTGGACAAACCGTTCTCGAATAACGCGCTAATTAATTCTACGAAAAGCGTTCAAAAATGGAAGTGAGGCCATATCTCCGCAACGATTTGGAGTATTGAGACCAAACTTGGTGTGTGTTATAACAAGCATGACCTGAGGCTACCTGCAGTGTTTCGTCACAGTGCCACCTAGTGGTCAGGAGTTATGAAAAATGGCTATTTTTGCTTATAACTTCTCAGTGGTTTGACCAAAAATCTCAAAACTAGTCTTGTTAGATTCGGAGGAGCATGCCGAGTCGACCCATATCCAATTTTCCCATGTCAGCCATTTTGGGTGTCGGCCATTTTGAATTTAGCTTTAAAATGCTGTATCTTGAGAACGGATTAACGTATCGTTTCGACAATAATTACAAAAATGTTCGGCACCATGCCCTGAATGTACATACCAATTTTGGGGCCAGCGCCACCTTGTGGTCAAAAGTTATAACGAAATTTCGAAAAATGCTAATAACTTCTGAAAAAAATGGCTTATTGTAATAAAAGTGATCTCAAAATATTCCTTGGGTCAGGCCGAGAACATTGATACCAATTATGTCAAAATTGGCCTAACTTCCTGTTCGCCATTTTGATGAATGTAGAAAACCTACTTTTTCGAACTCCTCCTAGACCGTTAGTCGGATTTTCACCAAATTTGACTCGGATCATCTTCAGACCATGCTGACAAAAAGTTATGGATTTCGTGTCGATATTCGAAACTGTTTTCATTTAACGCATCAACGAATTTGCAGGTAAGATGCCAAAGTGCATCGGAAGCTGTATCTCTGCAAAGCTTTGAGATATTTGCACCAAATTTGGTATGTGGCATTAAAACCTCACACTGATGACACCATATCAATTTGGTAGCATCGCCATCTATTGGTCAAGAGTAATGAAGCATTCATTAACTATTAGTTTTAAAATGAACAAAAATGCTAATAACTGTAGATAGCATTAGCCTATTGTAATGAAACTGGTCTCAAAATATTCCTTGGGTCATGCCGACAACATAGATACCAATTATGCAACAGTTGGCCAAACTCCCTGTCCGCCATTTTGAATTATGTTGAAAACCTACTTTTTCGAACTAGTCCTAGACCGTTTGTCTGATTTTCACCAAAATCGAGTCAGATCATCTTCAGACTGTGCTGACAAAAAGTTATGGATTTCATGTTGATAGTTGAAACCGTTTTCGTACAGCGCCTCTATAAATTTAAGGCTTGATGTGAAAATGACTCTAAGGCTATATCTTAGGAAAATTTTGACATAATGACACCAAACTTTGTGTGCACGTTTGTCACCTCACACTAACCACACCACATGGATTTGAGAACAGCGCCACCTGTTGGTCAAACGTAATAAGCATTAAATCAAATCAGTATGCGTTCTACACCATTTTTCTGTAATTTTCACTAAAATCCTCTTAAAATTGCTTCCTTTTCGTTATTGTTGCAGTTGGTCGGTTGTTCCTGCCATCGTTAGCTCCTCATTTTCCGCTTTGAGTGCTTGGCCCCGTAATTGCTGCTTGCAGCTATATTTATTATTATTATTATTCTTCTTCCGCCGAAAGTCTATGGCAGCCCATAGAACCGATTGCGGGAAAGTTGTATAATTTGGCATACTGATAGAGGACAGTCTGAAATGTCACCATAGCCAATTTGGAGTCTCTAACTCAAACTCTCTAGCGCCACCACTTGTTATTATTATTATTATTATTATTATTATTATTCCGCCGCAAGTCTATGGCAGCCCATAGAACCGCTTGCGGGAAAGTTGTATAATTTGGCACACTGATAGAGGGCCGACTCAACATTAACCATAGCAAGTTTGGAGTCTCTAATTCAAACTCTCTAGCGCCACCACTTGTCCAAACTTTCACTTTCTTTTTGCTAATAACTTTTGAACCGTAAGCCATAAAATCAAAATTCCAATTTTCCCTGAATCCTTGGGTCATGCCGAGTCGAATGAACACCAAATTTCAAAAATCCTAAGGTTTAGTTTTTTTTCTATAATTTTTTGTTTATAAAACCTACTTTTTGGAACTCGTCCTAGACGGTTTGTCTGATTTTCACCAAAATTGAGTCAGATCATCTTCAGACCATGCAGGCAAAAAGTTATGGAATTCAAGTTGATTGGACAAACCGTTCTCGAATAACGCGCTAATTAATTCTACGAAAAGTGCGCAAAAACGGATGTGAGGCCATATCTCCGCAACGGTTTGTTTTATTGAGACCAAACTTGGTGTGTGTTGTAACAAGCATGTCCTGAGGCTACCTGCAGTGTTTCGTCACAGTGACTCCTAGTGGTCAGGAGATATGAAAAATGGCTATTTTTGCTTATAACTTCTCAGTGGTTTGACCAAAAATCTCAAAAGTGGTCTTATTAGATTCGGAGGATCATGTCGAGTCGAACTATATCCAATTTTCCCATGTCAGCCATTTTGGGTGTCGGCCATTTTGAATTTAGCTTTAAAATGCTGTATCTTGAGAACGGATTAACGTATCGTTTCGACAATAATTACAAAAATGTTCGGCACCATGCCCTGAATGTACATACCAATTTTGGGGCCAGCGCCACCTTGTGGTCAAAAGTTATAACGAAATTTAGAAAAATGCTAATAACTTCTGAAAAAAATGGCTTATTGTAATAAAAGTGATCTCAAAATATTCCTTGGGTCAGGCCGAGAACATTGATACCAATTATGCCAAAATTGGCCTAACTTCCTGTTCGCCATTTTGATTAATGTAGAAAACCTACTTTTTCGAACTCCTCCTAGACCGTTAGTCAGATTTTCACCAAATTTGACTCGGATCATCTTCAGACCATGCTGACAAAAAGTTATGGATTTCGTGTCGATATTCGAAACCGTTTTCATTTAGCGCATCAACGAATTTGCAGGTAAGATGCCAAAGCGCATCGGAAGCTGTATCTCTGCAAAGCTTTGAGATATTTGCACCAAATTTGGTATGTGGCATTAACACCTCACACTGATGACACCACATCAATTTGGTAGCAGCGCCACCTATTGGTCAAGAGTAATGAAGCATTCATTAACTATAAGTTTTAAAATGAACAAAAATGCTAGTAACTGTAGATAGCATGAGCCTATTGTAATGAAACTGGTCTCAAAATATTCCTTGGGTCATGCCGACAACATAGATACCAATTATGAAACAGTTGGCCAAACTCCCTGTCCGCCATTTTGATTTATGTTGAAAACCTACTTTTTCGAACTAGTCCTAGACCGTTCGTCCGATTTTCACCAAAATCGAGTCAGATCATCTTCAGACTGTGCTGACAAAAAGTTATGGATTTCATGATGATAGATGAAACCGTTTTCGTACAGCGCCTCTACAAATTTTAGGCTTGATGTGAAAATGACTCTAAGGCTATATCTTTGGAAAATTTTGACATAATGACACCAAACTTTGTGTGTACGTTTGTCACCTCACACTAAACACACCACATCGATCTATTAACAGCGCCACCTGTTGGTCAAAGGTAATAAGCCATTAAATCATATCAGTAGGCGTTCTACATCACTTTTCTGTCGTTTTGACTAAAATCATCCTAAAATGGCTTCTTTTTACTTATTGTTGCAGTTGGTCTGCTGTTCCTGCCATCCTTAGCTCCTCATTTTCCGCTTTGAGTGCTTGGCCCCGTAATTGCTGCTTGCAGCTATATTTATTATTATTATTATTCTTCCGCCGCAAGTCTATGGCAGCCCATAGAACCGCTTGCGGGAAAGTTGTATAATTTGGCACACTGATAGAGGACCGTCCCAACATTAACCATAGCAAGTTTGGAGTCTCTAACTCAAACTCTCTAGCGCCACCATTTGTCCAAACTTTCACTTTCTTTTTGCTAATAACTTTTGAACCGTAAGCCACAAAATCAAAATTCCAATTTTCCCTGAATCCTTGGGTCATGCCGAGTCGAATGAACACCAAATTTAAAAAATCGTAAGGATTAGTTTTTTTTCTATAATTTTTTGTTTATAAAACCTACTTTTTCGAACTCGTCCTAGACGGTTTGTCTGATTTTCACCAAAATTGGCTCAGATCATCTACAGACCATGCAGGCAAAAAGTTATGGAATTCAAGTTGATTGGACAAACCGTTCTCGAATAACGCGCTATTTAATTCTACGAAAAGCGCGCAAAAATGGATGTAAGGCCATATCTCCGCAACGGTTTGTCGTATTGAGACCAAACTTGGTGTGTGTTATAACAAGCATGATCTGAGGCGTCCTGCAGTGTTTCGTCACAGTGCCACCTAGTGGTCAGGAGATATGAAAAATGGCTATTTTTGCTTATAACTTCTCAGTGATTTGGCCAAAAATCTCGAAACTCATTCTGTTAGATTCGGAGGAGCATGCCGAGTCGAACCATATCCAATTTTCCCAAGTCAGCCATTTTGGGTGTCGGCCATTTTGAATTTAGCTTTAAAATGCTGTATCTTGAGAACGGATTAACGTATCGTTTCGACAATAATTACAAAAATGTTCGGCACCATGCCCTGAATGTACATACCAATTTTGGGGCCAGTGCCACCTTGTGGTCAAAAGTTATAACGAAATTTCTAGAAATGCTAATAACTTCTGAAAAAAATGGCTTATTGTAATAAAAGTGATCTCAAAATATTCCTTGGGTCAGACCGAGAACATTGATACCCATTATGCCAAAATTGGCCTAACTTCCTGTTCGCCATTTTGATGAATGTAGAAAACCTACTTTTTCGAACTCCTCCTAGACCGTTAGTCGGATTTTCACCAAATTTGACTCGGATCATCTTCAGACCATGCTGACAAAAAGTTATGGATTTCGTGTCGATATTCGAAACCGTTTTCATTTAACGCATCAACGAATTTGCAGGTAAGATGCCAAAGCGTATCGGAAGCTGTATCTCTGCAAAGATTTGAGATATTTGCACCAAATTTGGTATGTGGCATTACCACCTCACACTGATTACAGCACATTAATTTGGTAACAGCGCCACCTATTGGTCAAGAGTAATGAAGCATTCATTAACCATTAGTTGTAAA
>NW_027394958.1:0-12251 GCF_049309525.1 Garra rufa | reverse complement strand
ATATATATATATATATAAGACATTTAAACTTAACTTTAGACTTAAAAAAAAACGTGATGTTTTTAACATTCAGAGAATGTTCAGAAATAACCTTTTATAACCTAATGGGAACATTATCACAACATTTTTAGAACCTATTTGTGCTTTTAAGGTACCTGGGTTTCAGAAACTTTATTATTAAAGGAGAAGACAAAAACTTACAGATAATTTACATAATTACATACATATTATTACATAATAATTTGGGATTAGGATTGTTTAGAGCCCTTTGAAGCTGTATTTAAACTGCATTTTGTAAATTTAAACTCGCAGGCATCATAGAAGTCCACTATATGGAGAAAATTCCCAAAAAGTTTTCCTAAAAAAAAAAAACAGAATTTCTTTACGAATAAATAAAGACATGAACATATTGGATGACAAGGGGTGAGTCAGGATGGAAAGTAATATTCAAGACAAAGGAAACAATTATAACAGTACTGCCAGGAAACCATACTTTCAACATTTTGAATAAAAACGTAATACATAAACATCTATAATATCTCTGAATTATAATATCTCTGAATTTATACATAATATTAAGCCGTCAAGACTAAAATGTCCTGAATGGAATGAGTCACGGTTTGGCAAGATCCAAAATTGGCTATTTTGTTTTTAAATAAATAAGTGTGAATTTTATTCAGTTGATCACAAGACATCAGATGATGAATTGTAATTTAAATGTAAATGACAGGAAGAGGAATTTCCTGAATTGCAATTGAAATAAACAGAAAATAGAAAATACAGAAGACAAAACAAATCAAAACATCCAATAAATTAATTCTATATATAATAAGCATGTATCATAAAATCCTATGATATAGTATGTCAGTATTTATATATGCTTGTCTTTGAATGTCACCCCAATTTATTTCCACTTTTTTTTTAATTAAAACTGAAATTATGAAATTGAATTACTGAAACTGAATTATGATTCTGGATCCCATTTGTTACCTGAATTTGATTCAGGAATTAAACTGGAATTAAAAAAGCATTGTGTCTTTAGTTGTGAATGGTGCACAGCTCTGACTAAAGCATGGATCACACCGCTAAACTGAAGTTGAGAGTGGAAATGTGTCTGAGAGAGACCACAACTCTTCTGTAATAGATGAGCACCAAATGGCCACTAAACTGCCTGATTATGGAGAGATAGTTTTCGTTGCACGCTTGAAAGAGGTGATTTGCATCATGGTTGGGATGAATGTACTCCTACGTGCAGTAAATACAGAGAACGAGTCTGCCGTCCTGAACCGACACAAGCGCAGTCCCATGCACAGCATGCATAAAAAGATCAGAATAGCGAGGTGTGGCTGATGACTATGTATTTTCAATGCATATATTTGCATTGCATCTCACTGAGCAAAACAGCGGCCTTTCGGTGGGCTGCTGAATTCACATTTGACGTTCTACTTCCTAATGAAGTGCTGGCACGAGTGCTGTTCACCTCGAGTTTAACTGCGCCAAACTTATTAAAAATGTATCCAGCAATACTAAGATTGAGCCCTCCAAACAAGAGGCATTTTGCGGTTTAGTGTTCTAGTTTCAATCTTTCATCGCCGATTGCTATTTTCCGCAAGGGTATTACCGCAGTTACACGAGGGCCACTCTCCAGATCCAGGGTGCAATTTCCTTTTAAATAACCTTCGTTAAAAGATAGATGACTCTCATTTAGTGAAGCGTAATGCGACGTTGTTACATCACAGTCTTTGTCACTCGAATCCTCCACCGTCTAAAGAGCTGAGAGATGAGCGCTCCGCCGCATCGCAGCATATCAATTATTTCCCGGCAGCGCTTTCACCCTCTCCACGATCCTAATCTGAAGCAGGCGCTTAATACAGTCGCTGCTTCTCGTGGCAGAACGATCTACACATCAGCGCTGAGACGTGACACGTCTCTGACACCTCCAGCCCTCAGAAGTTCAGCTACAAAAAGCTCTTTGTGTCAACAGAAGACGTTGAATCATGTAGGGAAAGGCATACAGTAAAAGTCTCTCTTTGAGAGAATCGGGGAACGTCTCGGCCCACTGACAGCCCCAAAAGACCCGACTGCGAGAAGCTTTTAACCGTGTCAGTCTGACAGAGAAGATAGGCGACTGTTGCCTCACGATGTTCACACCTACAGTAAGATTCACACAACATATGTCTGCTTGAGTCGGAGTGCTCAGAATAGAGTGAAGGTGAATGTGGGCGGTGCAGCATAACGACTGAGATGCATAGGGGTTCATAACAAGAAGGTTGCTGATTCGAATCCAGCATTCAGCATGCCGTGAGCCCTTCAACGAGTCACTTAACCCTGGCTTACTCTTGGAGGACTGAACCTGTGAGGGTCTTCAAATAAAAACAGCTGCTAAATGACTACCTGGCTGTTTATTACAACACAGGCTCAGGCAGAGCAAAGCGCAAGCAGTTTATTCACACCACTGAGAGCACAGCATGAAAAAATGATAGCTTCCGAAAGCTTTACAAAGACTGTCTATGACTAAACTTACACCACATTTACCAAACCTGAAGCATGGGACGTATACTGCAATTAAACATTAATTAATTAGACTGATTATAACAGGACCGCAAACTGTTCAGCTGCATATTGGTTGTGTTTAAGTGGCATAATGATTTTTAACACTAACATACACTCTTAGAAAAAAAGGTACAAAAGTTGTCACTGGGGCAGTACCTTTTCAAAAGGTCCATATTAGTACTTAAAAGGTACAAAAGTGTACTTTTTAAAAATGTTCCGCCCTAGTGACAGCTTTGGTAACTTTTTTTCTGATAGTGTAGTACCTAAATGGTACATATAAGTTATTTTTGAAAGGATACCCTAGTGACAGCTTTTGTAAATTTTTCTCGGGGGGGGGGGGGGGGGGGGGCAGACTTACCAAACAACCAGCTACATGGAAAATCACAACACTGTAAACTTGGTTTGAAGCCAAATTTTTTGGAAAATGGGACTAAAAGACAAAGATATAAGACTGTGAACTTAATAGCTTTAATGAGGGTAAAAACTACAATCCCATGAAGCACTGCATATGGTATAATCCAACTATTACTTTTAATTTAAAGATTTGATTATTTCTAATGAAATATATTTTAAGTTTTTTGCAAAATATGCATACATACAAATGTTTAAGTCTAATGTCTGCATGATAGTGAGAGCCTTGATCATTGCATCAAAAGCTCTTTTGGCTCTCAATTGGTGGAATTTTCTGCACAACATCATGGGTAATGTAGTTTTTCCAACACAAAATTTGAGAGTTAAAAAAAATAGCTTGAAATGATGCAAATGGGTGGCTTCGACAAAAGCATGTATTATCAGTTAACAACCTCTGAGCTCACAGTAGGTCTGTTTTTGATGGTTTGTAAGTTATTGTTAAAAATCAATTTCCCTGTAGAGATAATGAATGGAGATTTTACTTTAGGAACCCGACTGTTTCACTCCATTGCCATGGAAACAGGAATCACAATCACTCTGAAAGCAGATGAGGTAATCGAATCAGTCCTTCATTCAACTTTGCAGTGCTGTGTTATCAACTAACTAGAAATAGTTTTTTTTCTCTCTCTTTCTCTCTTTCTCTCTATTTATTAAAAGAAAAAAAATGTATGAACCCAATTTCCCCAGAGAATTAATAAAGATTTATCTTGTCAGTAAAATTTACAGAATTACAGTTTACAGGATACAATTTTCTTTATTTGCTGACAACACAAAATATGACAACAACATAAATAAACATAAAACAATTACAATACAAATCAACATAGGCGTAATTTACAGGTGAGATGGGTGGGACATGTCCCCACCACTGTTTGCCATGGTCGATATTGTCCCCATCACTTTTTTGAAACATCTCGCGGCAAGACCATACCTGATGCAGATGAAACATATATATAAAATTAAATAAGCTGTGATCTGGCACTGGAATCTGTTGTTTTTAAAATCATGCTAATTGTTTGCTGCAATGTTTTTAGTGACAGATCATTCTCTTGTGTCTCTTGCACACCAGTGCTTCAATCTATTGCTTAAACGTTGCGGAGACTATCCATTCATTCCGGTTAAATCACAAAAAAAAAAAAAAAAAAAAAAAACTCCTATGAATAAACTGTAAACTTGAATATACAGCCAGTGGCATTATTTACACTGATTTGGCACGATATAGCTTGCCATTGTTTTCAGAGAGACAAAAGTCTCAAAAACACTGAATTAGAAAACATGATGCAGGAAGAGGAAACCACAGGGAAACAACAAAACACTTTCAAAACAAGAACACACAAGAAAACAAGAAGATCAAGAAAAGCTAACAGCCTCCTTTGGTTGCTTGAAGTATGTGTGGGTTCGTTTTGTTCATTTTGTTACAAGCTCACAGAACTGCCAAACAGAAACTTATCTACTTGTGATAGATCTGTCCCATAACACTGCACACACAAGCATTTTATCAGTAATGCAGAGGAGGTACAGCATTACAAACCAGAGTTAACGTCTTGAGTTTGTGGTCTTGCTTTTGAGACCTCTGGAAACCGCATAAATGTGGCTTCAGCCTGGGTCTCATTTTTTGCTGTCTTGGTCAAGGTCTTCGACTGTAAAGGATTTGGGTCTCGGCTAATGATCCTGGGTGTATTTAGCATGCTGTCTGTTCATGACCCAACACAAGCCAAGTCTGTGCCAGACTCCTGCATGATGTTTTATTGACAATTGAGAATTGTTTTCTTCATGACTTAACCCTGTAAAGCCTGACATATGAAACAGTTGTCAGATTGATTGGTTTATCCTTTTTATTGAACCTTTAGACAAAAAAACTGTACATGCGTCTTTATTTAGTATCATATTTGATGCATCATGATTTTATGACTTATATAGTCTGATAAAGTGAGAATATGGAGGAAAAACAGCTACATTTTATTTAGAGAAAAACTAAGAGAAAATATGCAATGTGTTGCAGATACTGATATTTATATAATAAAACTAAAAAAATTTCTAATAAAAACTAAGAGATTTTTCTAATAGTATAACAGATTTACTTTGAGTTTTACTTTGAATTTTGAGTTTTGCTACTGATTTAAACTCTGATGCTTCCTGTTTTAAGTGTCTGTTGATGGCCTTTAATTTATTTGAAATGTGTCCATTCTGGACACGTTGACATCAAATGCGAGACGTGAAAATCCAAACGGATTATAGTCTAGAAAGCATGCAAAAGGCACTCTCTTTATAAACATTAAAGTCTGTCACTTATTTTAGTTTATTGCAATCTCATAATGTTCTGTTATAATCAATGAAGTTCTCTAAACTGCCCAATAAATGTCTTTTCACCACATCTGCACTTCATGGGATGATTCACAAGTGTGCTGAAATGCACTATACAAAAATTCTGACGTTTTCAGCAGTGAGTGAATTCTGACCAACTTAAATGCCTCTGATTGGCCGTTGCATTCAACAAATCAACAGAAATGCCTGTGACTGACTACATTGCTCAATAAAAACTTTTATGATTTCCAGAGCGCAAAAACAAATTGACCATCAGTTGAGAGTGCTTTCGCTTTTGTTTAATTTTGCTTTTACCCCGTAGCACCTCCAAAGAACCTAGGCTTGGCTTACTGCTCCAAATTGCAGTGATGCTGACGTTGGGGATTCAATGAACACAATTAGACTACATTATAATTACACTAAAATTATATTAAAATATTATTTTTTATGCAAAAAAGACCTTTTACTTGTTAAAAAAATGTCCAAACATCCAGTCAGTTGTGAATTGGCATGTAGCAGATTGTATGCAACAGCTTATTCTCCAAATAAGTTTGTATCACGTTGCTCATTTAGAGGCCTTAGAAATTTGTGTATCAAATATGAAACAGTAGGCTTTATATGGATAAAATGAGTCATTTCTACAGTTTAATTCATTTAAATAAACACCCTGATTCTTGCATTGACAATTCAGAGTTTAAAGTTGGTTTTCCAAGTTTCTAGGTTTGGCTTTTAAGAGGGTCTGGCATTCATTTATGGTCACTAGCTTTGTTACGATGGACAGGCGGATATAGGCAACCAGAGCGCTCAATCACGGGTGCAAATTCTCCATTACTGTAATGTAATTAGTGTGGAACAGATCTCCTTCCTCAGACGGGTGTATAATTAGACTGAAAATGCGTCAAAGATGTCAGTGTACTGCTGACCCCTTTCTAGCAATGCTATTTCTATATGTTGTTGCTTATATAGTGCGGTTATATCAGTGATTGCAGCCTTTATCCATTCTGATAAGCACTGTGAGAAGAGCATTTACTGATGGTTATCGCACCTAATTGTGGAGCAGCACATTTAGCACTGAACATGGATCTTCTAGCTTTTGACTGGCACCTTGTTAAACTGGCATACCTGAACATGGCAGCGCTCTCACAAATGCGTACACACACACACACACAGCTGTTGAGTGATGGAGCATTTGAGGTGTAATTGCTCTGATAAATCTTGATTAAACACCACAGATGTGCCGTGTGTGCTCGTGTGATCATACTGTCAAATCAGCTTATCTTCATAAGTAACAGAGGGGAGATTTTGAATTTGAAGTATGGTCCTACTTGACAGACAAATGAACAAAATACAATCAAATGAAGTGCAACAATTTCATGGCAATCATAATAGCCCTTGTAGTCCAAGACCTTCAGCTGCAACAGAGAGAGTTTGTTAGACATGTTGTTGTCATACAGAGCATAAACATTGCGGTGGCCTCACTGCATTTTTTTGCACTGCAATAACTTTTAGTTTTGTCTCTATTGTAAACTAATGCAAAATCCACAGAAGGCTGTTATTCAGAAGGTCACCGTGTGTTTCTATTTGCATACTGAAATAAGAGGACAGAGTGGAAGCTCGCCGAGAGAGAAAACAACATTATAATAAAGACTGAACAATTGGCTATTATCAAGCCCTTATCCTTTTGAATAATTCAGAGAATTCCCTTGTTGACAAATCTGTGAGGAGATTCTCCGTACATCATTTTCAAAGAGTAGAATGTAATATTTTCACCATTGAACAGTGAAAATGGACGTGTGCTGTGTGAGTGTGTGCGCACATATTAATTATATATTCAGCTAAAGTTTGTGTAAGATTAGCTCACTCTGCAACACCCTGGAAACACAAAGAGGAAACAAAGTTCTGTTCCAGTTTGGTTTGATCTAATCTATTTTTTTGACCTTGAAGTTAACATTTTGTTTTGGTCTGGTCTGGTTTGTTCTGCTCTGAAGTGAACATTCTGGTCTGGTCTGGTCCGGTTTGGTCTGAAGTGAACATACTGGTCTGGGGTGCGTTTCCCAATACCACTGTTAGCTAAAGTCAACAGTTCCATTGAACTCTATTGATAACGGTAACTTGCGATTATAGTTGCTTTTGGGAAACGCACCCCTTGTCAAGTCTGGTCTTTTCTGAGGTCATTATAAGGAGTAGGGAACACCAGCTGAAGTTTCCGTTATATATTCTTTAAATAAGATTATGGTTTGCTAAAGACCTGGACTGAGACAAATCAAAATTGTTAGCCATTTTTACAAACACTTCTGCAAAAACTGTTGTCGTTTGAAGCACACACTGAATCTGAGTTCACCTCATCTTAATTTGACATTTAAAGCTCTTTGTATGTGTGCTTTCCACAATGACTTTTATTCAGACCAGAAAGAGGAAAACTGAAAGCTGAAGTAAAAAGTCACACTTTATGTTAGGTGGCAATAATTACCACAAACTACTGATTTACTCTATAATTATGTTGTTTTTCAAGATTCTCACATTTACTGCCAATGAATTTGAGGAATAGTTAGGTTTATGAACAAATGTAGGGTTAGGGCTAGGGTTATAAGGGTAAAAGTGGGTATAGTGGTTTTGAGGTAAGGGTTCAGGATAAGGTTAACAGTTTAAATTCAAATGTATTTTAATCCAAGTTATGTAAATATAATTACAATGCACCACTCTTATGTAGTGTACTGTATCAAATGGCTAAGTAGATAGTAGTTCAGGCCACCTAATGTGTAATCGATAAAAGCTCTTGAGCCCCTGATGGCACAGGAGCGGCGTCCACAATCATAGCACATTACCAGTAATCTAGTGCAAAGACTTTAATACATTAACATGTCAACCAATAGCACTGGAGCAATTAGCATATTCATGATTCGGTAGCGATTATGGTTTGGGTGACACTCTCAACCCATGTGGGCCAAATCTGATTTAAATCTACTTTCATGCCAGCGGAGGAACGCAGCACACAGCTGTGAACACTGGCATATGCGCAAACCCGTTTGATAAGGACATTTGCTTAATCGACTCGCCTGTCAAAGCAAATATTCCTCCTCACTACCTGCTGCCGTACTCTCTCTCTCACCCACACTCCTCCGTTTCTCTTTCTGTGCGCTGAAATTTTCTCCCCTCAAAGCCAATTTGCAGACTTGGGTTAAGTAAACACCTGTTTCCTGCGAAACTCCCCGGAGGCCCTGCCAGACAATTTACACCACTAACAAGCACAGGAATACACCAGAGAGCCAGAGAGGAGTTGCTTTCCATTTATTTTTGCTTCAGAGGGACGAGCACTGCCTGATCGACCAATTAATGTGTGACCGAGCAGTGCGGAAAGGATCCAGTGGTCAGTGTATCTCATGAAGGTTTCTATAAGGCGTACAGGGATGAATCGGGCCTGGACCGATGGGGTCAGTGGCTTCTAACTGCAAAGGACTGACATCCACAAAGGAAAACAGAGCAAATGTAAATCTGAAATCTAACAGGGCCTCAATGTGCACCTGCGTAATAATTCTTTTTCTGTTCCTCCTCAGCACTAACAATGCATTTGCAATATTGCAGTTTTAAAATTGAATACAAGTCTACATTGTTGTCATTGTTTATCCTTGGAATTGTGAAACTCCAGACCTATTGATTATTAATGCATCTGCAAAATGAAAACTTGGAAGGCATACTTCTAAGTTATAAAATCTTAATTATTTTGAAAAAAAAAAGCTCCACATTCAAAGATTTGTGAGATATAAAGACACAAATGCAATTATGTTCTTTTTTAGGCTAAATATTTTGTCAGATAACAAAAATAAACCTCCACAATGAACGAGTTACAACCTATTTTAGGTCTTTAAACCTTGTGTGAGCGTGTGTGTGTTTAAATAATTTTGTATTCTTGGTCTTGACCTGATCCAATTCTATATGGTACTAAAGAGCCAAAGATTTATGATCACACTGTGACACTGGAAAGAAAATACAGATACCTCAATGGTTTAAATGAACTGCAATGAACTTTTTGAGTTTGTCATATAATACAGAATCCTTCACCTTGTGAAAAAGTGTGGTTGTATTGAATGGTCACTTGTAGGGTACTTGAAATCTTAAAAGTATATTAAATATGCTAAAAACTGTATTGCATTTAATATTAATGAAAAAAGGCCCCTTAAATGTACTTGAAGAGAGACTTTCATGTGTTTAACTAACTTTTAAAAAGTGCACTTTGTAATTCAAAGGGAAAATTAAAGTTTTATTTGAGTTTTTTTATTAACCTTATTTAAGTTTAATTAACCTTTTGACATGCTTTAAAAAGGCACATACTAAAGCACATGTAAAGTACTTGATTATAATTTAACTGTAGTATAATGCATTTAAAGTTAGTATATTTATATGTACTAAACTGCAACTTTATCATTACTAGTGTAATTGCAAATATATTTACAGTAAAAACATGTCATACCATTTTCATTAGAAAAAGCATAAAAGTATATTATAGTTTAACATAAATGCTTTTCAGTACATTCAGCAGTACTTTAATATTTCAAAGACGGTATAAGATGTACTTAAGTGGGTCAAAAAATCACTATAAAATTCACAAATCAAGACAGTATTGCATATCATTGCATGGTTAATAGGTTGAGAGGAATGTTAATTATAATACAAACTTCTTGTATCTCATTCAATAGAAAAATGTGTAAAATAAAACACTTTATTGCAATTACAATTTAATTATTGATGCATTTTGGGATTTCATAAGAGCATGAAAGGCAATGCCGTTTAGTTTTGGACAGAAACAGATTTGTAGATTCAAACTGGATTCAACCATTTAGTTAGAAACACACACACACACTCACACAAAAACAACAACAACACTGGGTCTTGGCTCAGGCAGTTTGTATATTTAATATTTTGTAACGGCTGCTGTTTTGTGGATGTGAGACTTATCTGTGAAGCTCAGTGATGAATGTCCTCTCCAAAAGAGCTGCACTTAAACTGTGCAAGTGATAAAGCTTTATGATAAGCAAATGCACACCAGCACAAGAGCAAACACAGTCTCATGCATAGCACAATAACTTTTTCATGCTACATTATAGTGTCTGATACCAAAGGCATTTTACATATCTCAAACAATATTATGCCCACGCAATCAGTGGCACAATACAGGTGTCGCATAAACAGCCTTTGCTCTTGTATAAACTGTAGTGTAATCAAATTATTACTTTATTAAGGAATTTTATTTAAACAATGAATAAACCAGACAAATTTGTCTCTGTACAAAACAGAACACAATTGTCTCCTTCTCTTATGAAATCTAGAAATGCCCCAATGATAAATTTTTATTTGCAGCAAAGTGTGTTTATGTTTGTGTGTTATGTTTATATGTATGCATTAATTTGCATGCTTGCTTACTTGTCTCCAGGCATTTTGTTCACTGCAAACAATATATGCAATGCTGCCTTAATTTGGCCAAAAGAAGGTATATTAAATTTACATTTATTCATTTAGCAGATACTTTTATCAAAAGCAAGTTGCACATGAGGAGCATTACAAACAATGTATCATAAGAGCAAGCAATATTCATAGCACACATTGTCAAGTTCAAAGTACTGTATAAACTGCATGAGAATACACGCTAGAGCAGAGGTGAAATACAATACTACTACTATGTATTTATTTGTTTATTTATTACACTGCATTGTAATAGTAAGTGCCTCTGTGTATAGTAAAAAAAAAAACCTGCTAGTACATTTCTCAAACAAACTGCAAGAAACACTGAATTAAACATTACATTTTGAAGTAGAACAACTGAAATAGTATTTATTGTTAAACATACTCCAATAGTATTTGTTTTGTGTACAGCCATGTCTGATTCTGTAGATGATCAAGTAGACAAATATGTTTTAATTCAGCTAATGTTTGCTAAATCACCATTTGTATCCATGTGAAGACACTGAATAATAGCGCATTTCACACATGGCGTACACTTTCCTCTTTCTCACATACACACACATCTGAGAAACAGAGGAAAATATGTGATGACTGTGAAAAAAAAAACACTGTGTTCCGAGAGTGTGTATAAAAAGCAACACCTTGGACGGTGTGTTTTCATGAAGGAGGAACCTGTCACGATAATGTATCTCAGATTCTCTCCTCTTTACCGCTCAACCAATTACACACGGTCGTGTGACCACTGGAGACTCCATGAATGACAATATTGAGGGCATCAGTCACATCGGTGCGAGCGCTCGCCGGGTTACACATCAGTTTTAGGTAACATATCGACTGCAAGTCAGCGCATTGCATCCAATAAGGTGAGTCACCTTGGGCTTCGCCTCGATCCTCAGCAAGTGTGTGCTCTTGATGGTAGAATGGCGCTTTATCAGCCATCTGAAAGAGAAAGAGAGAGAAAATCAGAAAATAATGCTGTTACTGCCCAGCATAGTGTCTGAGACATGAGCAGATGCTGTGGATGTATTCACAGTATACATACAGTATATAGTATATTTTTTTATGTTTATCTGCACAAAAGTATCATTTACACTCAAAGAGTGATTCAAAAAGCAGTTGGTATGACTGTAGAATATTCTTTCTATGACAAGTATTGCATGTTTTATGGAGGAGTAGACAATCACAAATACATTGCAATAAAAACAGAGGGGAAACAAATAATCCAGCACGCCAAACACACTTTACATACTTCAGCTAATTATATGTAAGCGCGAACTCGTGAAGTAAACCTTAGCATATATGTAGATAGTAACTAGTCATGGAAATAATACATTTTAAAATAATTTACTTAAGTGTGAACTAAATGTGAGTTGGAGCTCATCGCTAAAGATGAATGGGCAAAAATACCAGTGGAGAATGCAAAAAGCTGGTCAGCAATTATAGGAAGCGTTTGATTGCTGTAATAGCCAATAAAGGCTTTTCTATTGATTATTGAGAAGGGTATGAATAATTTTGGACATGCCACT
>NW_027394957.1:0-12264 GCF_049309525.1 Garra rufa | reverse complement strand
AGTGGCCAAACAATTGAGGCGAAAGGTAATGCGGTTATAGTTGAGGTTTGGAAAAAGCAGAGAAGACACTGAACACCAGGTGAGATGTAACTTAATCTCACACAAGCCTTTACAAAGAAGATGAAGTCAATATCTGCACCTAAACAAAACCTACATAACACTTCACTACTGTTGAAAGTATGTTTTTGTTTTAATGTTGTTGATGGAAGTTTTTTTTAAATTGCATTTATTTAAGCAATAATACAGTAAAACCGTAATATTGTGAAATATTATTACAGTTTTCTAATTAATATATTTTAAAATAAATGTAATTTATTCCACACATAATCATTCAGAAACAATTATAAATTTTAATTAATATATAGATTTTTTTATTATTATTATTATTATTATTTTATTATTATATTTTCAGTTTATTGTAGTTTTCTCAGAATTGTGAGATATAAACTCACAGTTGTGAGTTATGAAGTCAGAATTGCGAGAAATAACGCAATTCTGAAAAAAAGGTCAGAATTGCAAGTTTATATCTCATAATTCATTTCATTTCAAAGAGTTACAAGATATAAACTCACAGTTTTGACCCTATTTCTCAAAATTGCGTGATATAAAGCTCATATAAAGTATATAAAGGAAGATACAGTTCTGAGACATGAAGTCTGAATTGCGAGATATAACTTTTTTTCTTTTTTTTCTCAGAATTGCACGTTTTTATTCTGCAATTCTGACTTCATTTCTCGCAATTGGGAGTTTATATCATGCAAATCTGAAAAGTCAGAATTGCAAGATACAAACTCAGGATTGTGAGAAAAGGGTGACAATTGTGATATACAAACTTGCATTCGTTTAAAAAAAAGTAAGAATTGCGAGATATGAACTTGGAATTGCAAGAAAAAAAATCTGAATAGCAAGAAAAACTTGAATTTGTGAGAAAAAAGTTAGAATCGCAAGATACAAGAGAAAAAAGTCAGAATTGTGAGATACAAACTTGGAATTGTGAAAAAAAAAAGTCAGAATTGTGAGATACAAACTCAGAATTGCAAGATACAAACTCAGAATTGCAATAAAAAAAAGTCAGAATTGTGTGATACAAACTCGGAATTGCAACAAAAAGTCAGAATTGCGAGATACCAACTCGGAATTGCAACAAAAAAGTCAGAATTGCGAGATACAAACTCGGAATTGCAACAAAAAAGTCAGAATTGCGAGATACAAACTCGGAATTGCAACAAAAAAGTCAGAATTGCGAGATACAAACTCGGAATTGCAACAAAAAAGTCAGAATTGCGAGATACAAACTCGGAATTGCAACAAAAAAGTCAGAATTGTAAGATACAAACTCAGAATTGCGAGATACAAACTCGGAATTGCAACAAAAAAGTCAGAATTGCGAGATACAAACTCGGAATTGCAACAAAAAAGTCAGAATTGCGAGATACAAACTCGGAATTGCAACAAAAAAGTCAGAATTGCGAGATACAAACTCGTAATTGCAACAAAAAAGTCAGAATTGCGAGATACAAACTCGGAATTGCAACAAAAAAGTCAGAATTGCGAGATACAAACTCGGAATTGCAACAAAAAAGTCAGAATTGTAAGATACAAACTCAGAATTGCGAGATACAAACTCGGAATTGCAACAAAAAAGTCAGAATTGCGAGATGCAAACTCGGAATTGCAACAAAAAAGTCAGAATTGCGAGATACAAACTCGGAATTGCAACAAAAAAGTCAGAATTGCGAGATACAAACTCAGAATTGCAACAAAAAAGTCAGAATTGCGAGATACAAACTCAGAATTGCAACAAAAAAGTCAGAATTGCGAGATGCAAACTCGGAATTGCAACAAAAAAGTCAGAATTGCGAGATACAAACTCGGAATTGCAACAAAAAAGTCAGAATTGCGAGATACAAACTCAGAATTGCAAGATACAAACTCAGAATTGCAATAAAAAAAAGTCAGAATTGTGTGATACAAACTCGGAATTGCAACAAAAAGTCAGAATTGCGAGATACCAACTCGGAATTGCAACAAAAAAGTCAGAATTGCGAGATACAAACTCGGAATTGCAACAAAAAAGTCAGAATTGCGAGATACAAACTCGGAATTGCAACAAAAAAGTCAGAATTGCGAGATACAAACTCGTAATTGCAACAAAAAAGTCAGAATTGCGAGATACAAACTCGGAATTGCAACAAAAAAGTCAGAATTGCGAGATACAAACTCGGAATTGCAACAAAAAAGTCAGAATTGTAAGATACAAACTCAGAATTGCGAGATACAAACTCGGAATTGCAACAAAAAAGTCAGAATTGCGAGATGCAAACTCGGAATTGCAACAAAAAAGTCAGAATTGCGAGATACAAACTCGGAATTGCAACAAAAAAGTCAGAATTGCGAGATACAAACTCAGAATTGCAACAAAAAAGTCAGAATTGCGAGATACAAACTCAGAATTGCAACAAAAAAGTCAGAATTGCGAGATGCAAACTCGGAATTGCAACAAAAAAGTCAGAATTGCGAGATACAAACTCGGAATTGCAACAAAAAAGTCAGAATTGCGAGATACAAACTCAGAATTGCAACAAAAAAGTCAGAATTGCGAGATGCAAACTCGGAATTGCAACAAAAAAGTCAGAATTGCGAGATACAAACTCGGAATTGCAACAAAAAAGTCAGAATTGCGAGATACAAACTCGGAATTGCAACAAAAAAGTCAGAATTGCGAGATACAAACTCGGAATTGCAACAAAAAAGTCAGAATTGCGAGATACAAACTCGGAATTGCAACAAAAAAGTCAGAATTGCGAGATACAAACTCGGAATTGCAACAAAAAAGTCAGAATTGCGAGATACAAACTCGGAATTGCAACAAAAAGTCAGAATTGCGAGATACAAACTCAGAATTGCAACAAAAAAGTCAGAATTGCGAGATACAAACTCGGAATTGCAACAAAAAAGTCAGAATTGCGAGATACAAACTCGGAATTGCAACAAAAAAGTCAGAATTGCGAGATACAAACTCGTAATTGCAACAAAAAAGTCAGAATTGCGAGATACAAACTCGTAATTGCAACAAAAAAGTCAGAATTGCGAGATACAAACTCGGAATTGCAACAAAAAAGTCAGAATTGCGAGATACAAACTCGGAATTGCAACAAAAAAGTCAGAATTGTAAGATACAAACTCAGAATTGCGAGATACAAACTCGGAATTGCAACAAAAAAGTCAGAATTGCGAGATGCAAACTCGGAATTGCAACAAAAAAGTCAGAATTGCGAGATACAAACTCGGAATTGCAACAAAAAAGTCAGAATTGCGAGATACAAACTCGGAATTGCAACAAAAAAGTCAGAATTGCGAGATACAAACTCGGAATTGCAACAAAAAAGTCAGAATTGCGAGATACAAACTCGGAATTGCAACAAAAAAGTCAGAATTGCGAGATACAAACTCGGAATTGCAACAAAAAAGTCAGAATTGCGAGATACAAACTCGGAATTGCAACAAAAAAGTCAGAATTGCGAGATACAAACTCGGAATTGCAACAAAAAGTCAGAATTGCGAGATACAAACTCAGAATTGCAACAAAAAAGTCAGAATTGCGAGATACAAACTCGGAATTGCAACAAAAAAGTCAGAATTGCGAGATACAAACTCGGAATTGCAACAAAAAAGTCAGAATTGCGAGATACAAACTCAGAATTGCGAGATACAAACTCGGAATTGCAACAAAAAAGTCAGAATTGCGAGATACAAACTCGGAATTGCAACAAAAAAGTCAGAATTGCGAGATACAAACTCGGAATTGCAACAAAAAAGTCAGAATTGCGAGATACAAACTCGGAATTGCAACAAAAAAGTCAGAATTGTAAGATACAAACTCAGAATTGCAACAAAAAAGTCAGAATTGTAAGATACAAACTCAGAATTGCGAGATACAAACTCGGAATTGCAACAAAAAAGTCAGAATTGTAAGATACAAACTCAGAATTGCGAGATACAAACTCGGAATTGCAACAAAAAAGTCAGAATTGCGAGATACAAACTCGGAATTGCAACAAAAAAGTCAGAATTGCGAGATACAAACTCGGAATTGCAACAAAAAAGTCAGAATTGCGAGATACAAACTCGGAATTGCAACAAAAAAGTCAGAATTGCGAGATACAAACTCGGAATTGCAACAAAAAAGTCAGAATTGTGAGACACAAACTCAAAATTGCGAGATACAAACTCGGAATTGCAACAAAAAAGTCAGAATTGCGAGATACAAACTCGGAATTGCAACAAAAAAGTCAGAATTGTAAGATACAAACTCAGAATTGTGAGATACAAACTCGGAATTGCAACAAAAAAGTCAGAATTGCGAGATACAAACTCGGAATTGCAACAAAAAAGTCAGAATTGCGAGATACAAACTCGGAATTGCAACAAAAAAGTCAGAATTGTAAGATACAAACTCGGAATTGCAACAAAAAGTCAGAATTGCGAGATACAAACTCGGAATTGCAGCAAAAAAGTCAGAATTGCGAGATACAAACTCGGAATTGCAACAAAAAAGTCAGAATTGCGAGATACAAACTCGGAATTGCAACAAAAAAGTCAGAATTGCGAGATACAAACTCAGAATTGCGAGATACAAACTCGTAATTGCAACAAAAAAGTCAGAATTGCGAGATACAAACTCGGAATTGCAACAAAAAAGTCAGAATTGTAAGATACAAACTCAGAATTGCGAGATACAAACTCGGAATTGCAACAAAAAAGTCAGAATTGCGAGATACAAACTCGGAATTGCAACAAAAAAGTCAGAATTGCGAGATACAAACTCGTAATTGCAACAAAAAAGTCAGAATTGCGAGATACAAACTCGTAATTGCAACAAAAAAGTCAGAATTGCGAGATACAAACTCGGAATTGCAACAAAAAAGTCAGAATTGCGAGATACAAACTCGGAATTGCAACAAAAAAGTCAGAATTGTAAGATACAAACTCAGAATTGCGAGATACAAACTCGGAATTGCAACAAAAAAGTCAGAATTGCGAGATGCAAACTCGGAATTGCAACAAAAAAGTCAGAATTGCGAGATACAAACTCGGAATTGCAACAAAAAAGTCAGAATTGCGAGATACAAACTCAGAATTGCAACAAAAAAGTCAGAATTGCGAGATACAAACTCAGAATTGCAACAAAAAAGTCAGAATTGCGAGATGCAAACTCGGAATTGCAACAAAAAAGTCAGAATTGCGAGATACAAACTCGGAATTGCAACAAAAAAGTCAGAATTGCGAGATACAAACTCAGAATTGCAACAAAAAAGTCAGAATTGCGAGATGCAAACTCGGAATTGCAACAAAAAAGTCAGAATTGCGAGATACAAACTCGGAATTGCAACAAAAAAGTCAGAATTGCGAGATACAAACTCGGAATTGCAACAAAAAAGTCAGAATTGCGAGATACAAACTCGGAATTGCAACAAAAAAGTCAGAATTGCGAGATACAAACTCGGAATTGCAACAAAAAAGTCAGAATTGCGAGATACAAACTCGGAATTGCAACAAAAAAGTCAGAATTGCGAGATACAAACTCGGAATTGCAACAAAAAGTCAGAATTGCGAGATACAAACTCAGAATTGCAACAAAAAAGTCAGAATTGCGAGATACAAACTCGGAATTGCAACAAAAAAGTCAGAATTGCGAGATACAAACTCGGAATTGCAACAAAAAAGTCAGAATTGCGAGATACAAACTCGTAATTGCAACAAAAAAGTCAGAATTGCGAGATACAAACTCGTAATTGCAACAAAAAAGTCAGAATTGCGAGATACAAACTCGGAATTGCAACAAAAAAGTCAGAATTGCGAGATACAAACTCGGAATTGCAACAAAAAAGTCAGAATTGTAAGATACAAACTCAGAATTGCGAGATACAAACTCGGAATTGCAACAAAAAAGTCAGAATTGCGAGATGCAAACTCGGAATTGCAACAAAAAAGTCAGAATTGCGAGATACAAACTCGGAATTGCAACAAAAAAGTCAGAATTGCGAGATACAAACTCGGAATTGCAACAAAAAAGTCAGAATTGCGAGATACAAACTCGGAATTGCAACAAAAAAGTCAGAATTGCGAGATACAAACTCGGAATTGCAACAAAAAAGTCAGAATTGCGAGATACAAACTCGGAATTGCAACAAAAAAGTCAGAATTGCGAGATACAAACTCGGAATTGCAACAAAAAAGTCAGAATTGCGAGATACAAACTCGGAATTGCAACAAAAAGTCAGAATTGCGAGATACAAACTCAGAATTGCAACAAAAAAGTCAGAATTGCGAGATACAAACTCGGAATTGCAACAAAAAAGTCAGAATTGCGAGATACAAACTCGGAATTGCAACAAAAAAGTCAGAATTGCGAGATACAAACTCAGAATTGCGAGATACAAACTCGGAATTGCAACAAAAAAGTCAGAATTGCGAGATACAAACTCGGAATTGCAACAAAAAAGTCAGAATTGCGAGATACAAACTCGGAATTGCAACAAAAAAGTCAGAATTGCGAGATACAAACTCGGAATTGCAACAAAAAAGTCAGAATTGTAAGATACAAACTCAGAATTGCAACAAAAAAGTCAGAATTGTAAGATACAAACTCAGAATTGCGAGATACAAACTCGGAATTGCAACAAAAAAGTCAGAATTGTAAGATACAAACTCAGAATTGCGAGATACAAACTCGGAATTGCAACAAAAAAGTCAGAATTGCGAGATACAAACTCGGAATTGCAACAAAAAAGTCAGAATTGCGAGATACAAACTCGGAATTGCAACAAAAAAGTCAGAATTGCGAGATACAAACTCGGAATTGCAACAAAAAAGTCAGAATTGCGAGATACAAACTCGGAATTGCAACAAAAAAGTCAGAATTGTGAGACACAAACTCAAAATTGCGAGATACAAACTCGGAATTGCAACAAAAAAGTCAGAATTGCGAGATACAAACTCGGAATTGCAACAAAAAAGTCAGAATTGTAAGATACAAACTCAGAATTGTGAGATACAAACTCGGAATTGCAACAAAAAAGTCAGAATTGCGAGATACAAACTCGGAATTGCAACAAAAAAGTCAGAATTGCGAGATACAAACTCGGAATTGCAACAAAAAAGTCAGAATTGTAAGATACAAACTCGGAATTGCAACAAAAAGTCAGAATTGCGAGATACAAACTCGGAATTGCAGCAAAAAAGTCAGAATTGCGAGATACAAACTCGGAATTGCAACAAAAAAGTCAGAATTGCGAGATACAAACTCGGAATTGCAACAAAAAAGTCAGAATTGCGAGATACAAACTCAGAATTGCGAGATACAAACTCGTAATTGCAACAAAAAAGTCAGAATTGCGAGATACAGACTCGGAATTGCAACAAAAAAGTCAGAATTGCGAGATACAAACTCGGAATTGCAACAAAAAAGTCAGAATTGCGAGATACAAACTCGGAATTGCAACAAAAAAGTCAGAATTGCGAGATACAAACTCGGAATTGCAACAAAAAAGTCAGAATTGTAAGATACAAACTCAGAATTGCGAGATACAAACTCGGAATTGCAACAAAAAAGTCAGAATTGTAAGATACAAACTCAGAATTGCGAGATACAAACTCGGAATTGCAACAAAAAAGTCAGAATTGCGAGATACAAACTCAGAATTGCAACAAAAAAGTCAGAATTGCGAGATTACAAACTCGGAATTGCAACAAAAAAGTCAGAATTGCGAGATACAAACTCGGAATTGCAACAAAAAAGTCAGAATTGTAAGATACAAACTCAGAATTGCGAGATACAAACTCGGAATTGCAACAAAAAAGTCAGAATTGTAAGATACAAACTCAGAATTGCGAGATACAAACTCGGAATTGCAACAAAAAAGTCAGAATTGCGAGATACAAACTCGGAATTGCAACAGAAAAGTCAGAATTGCGAGATACAAACTCGGAATTGCAACAAAAAAGTCAGAATTGTAAGATACAAACTCAGAATTGCGAGATACAAACTCGGAATTGCAACAAAAAAGTCAGAATTGTAAGATACAAACTCAGAATTGCGAGATACAAACTCGGAATTGCAACAAAAAAGTCAGAATTGCGAGATACAAACTCGGAATTGCAACAAAAAAGTCAGAATTGCGAGATACAAACTCGGAATTGCAACAAAAAAGTCAGAATTGCGAGATACAAACTCGGAATTGCAACAAAAAAGTCAGAATTGTAAGATACAAACTCAGAATTGCGAGATACAAACTCGGAATTGCAACAAAAAAGTCAGAATTGCGAGATACAAACTCGGAATTGCAACAAAAAAGTCAGAATTGCGAGATACAAACTCGGAATTGCAACAAAAAAGTCAGAATTGTAAGATACAAACTCAGAATTGCGAGATACAAACTCGGAATTGCAACAAAAAAGTCAGAATTGCGAGATACAAACTCGGAATTGCAACAAAAAAGTCAGAATTGCGAGATACAAACTTGGAATTGCAACAAAAAAGTCAGAATTGTAAGATACAAACTCAGAATTGTGAGATACAAACTTGGAATTGCAACAAAAAAGTCAGAATTGTGAGACACAAACTCAAAATTGCGAGATAGAAACTCGGAATTGCAACAAAAAAGTCAGAATTGCGAGATACAAACTCGGAATTGCAACAAAAAAGTCAGAATTGCGAGATACAAACTCGGAATTGCAACAAAAAAGTCAGAATTGTAAGATACAAACTCAGAATTGCGAGATACAAACTCGGAATTGCAACAAAAAAGTCAGAATTGCGTGATACAAACTCACATGTACTAAAATGTTTGAAATCAACATTCAAAACCTCTGCTTGATAAAACACAGATTTGTGTAATTGGGTTTTTGACTCAAATTCTACAGTTTCTGAGATACAGCCCTTTTAACTATGCCTGTTCTTCCCTGCAGTTGAATTCAAAGACATAAGCGCTGTATTTTCTCATTATGTACTTCCTCATCAGACAAATGGTGACGTTTAGGGGGACAAAAGAGAAAATCTGAAATATGGAATAAAAGAAATTGGCTTCATCCTGTGCCACTGCTTTCATGTATTTGAGGGAATGTGGTGTATAGAGCATGATGAAAGACTGACGACACACTGACCACACACTCATACACTGAACACCCCAACTCCTCACTGACAATGAACTACATGAATCACAGACAGAAACAGAGGGCTATTTTACAAAAAAGCAGTACATCAAAAAGATCTCTCCACATTTAGGTCAGCATTAGGCTCTCGACTCCCAGCCGCCTCTCGCTTTCTGAAATTAGCACATCTCTGTGAGTCCTGTTGCTCTGAGGGAGGACAGCTCAGATAATGATCTTATGATCTATAAATGAGACGTCCCTGAACACTGCTACAGGCCTACAGTACTTTATTATCACCACCAACCAGTCGCGGCCACCATTAGTACCTCAGACAGACCATTATGACCATTTAGCAAAACGTCAGCAAATCTGCTATAGGCCAGAACTGCTCTGTGTGAAAGAAGCCATCAGCGAAAGCACCTGGGAAATAATGCTGTGTTGCAGTCAGCTGCCAGAATTTTCATCGTCCTGCTTGGAAAAGTATGACTTTCAACTATAAGGAAACTCTAGGTGAAAATCTAGACCTCATATTCACAAATATTTCAAATAAGATGCTTGATGTCATGTGAACATGGCAGCACTCAGGTAAATGCACGTTAAATGTCTTTAAAAGTGATGCAATAATAATTTAATAAAATAATTACATTTATACAACAGTTTGTTCTGGTCCTCGAATTTGATTGGCTGAAAGGAGTGTGATATTCTAGTGATAACAGAACTCCAACCATTTCACTGTTTGTATTACACCGCTTACAGTATTTTCTCAGAGTGAGGGTCATGGTGTCACAGAATGTAGTTTTAAGAGTTTTTAGGTAATAATATGCTTGTTTAGACTTCAAATATGGGTTTTGTTAATAAAGATTTAGAAGTCTTAGATTTAAGACTTCTATTTGAAAATTTGCTTCAACGTTTTCAGAGATGTGAGCTCCAGGGCGTCAGCGGCCATTCAGCGCTCATGAACCCATCGAGAGCAACCTCACCTCGGCCAGATCTTCTGGAATTTGGCTCTGGCTCTGATGTCTCTATAGTGGTTAAACATGAGATATAATTTGTTTTGGGTAAATCTAACAGGCAGTCTTTGGTCTCATTAGTCTATTATTTGTTACAGAGCAAATAGTTTCAGCTGATGGCAAAATCTCATTACGTATATTTTACATGTATGTAAATTTAATCCTGTATATCAGAGAGCGACTGAATTCCCTGTTGTTGTTTATTAAATATTATTATTCATTAAGTAATACTTTATATTAGGGCTACCCCTTAATAGTCGACTAACCGTTAGTCAACGAGAAGAGGCTTGGTCAAACAAAATTTTATTAGTCGCAGAAAAACATATGTAAGTAGTAACAACTTTACATGGCTGCTCAATCTAATGTTAACCTAGAAAAATGTGTGCGCCGGTGCTCTGGCAAATACTAGGCATTTTTTAGTCATACAGACAAGATCTTTCGAATCTGCAAAGACTAGAAAGTTTATTTGTGTGTACTCACAATAACAACGAAACATTGCGCTTTTGTAAAATAATGAAAGCAACAGGATGCTTATTTACTGTCTCAGTCTCTGTGAACTTGAGCCCAAAACTTCAAAACTCCATGTATACATGATTTACAGAAAAGAAAACATATCTATATATATCAGTGTCACCGACTTTATCTCTTAAGCCAAAAACAAAGAAAGCACTAGTTTATCAATAAATTATTAAAACGTTAATGCAGTCTTCTTCCTGTTTTTCCCTGACACATTCATAATTATTATATCTGCTGTTTCGCTCTTGAGTGCTTATTGGGTTTGTAGACCATTAAAGGCTCATTATTATGATTTATATGGCTAATTAATAAAGACTAATAGTCAACAAATGCCTAAAATGAACAACTACTAGTCGACCAGAAAAATCTTTAGTCAAGGGCAGCCCTACTTTATATAAACAATAGTTTTGTTTGTGTTTGTGATGGTGATTTTAGTTACATTATTCCACCATTAGATGGTGACAATAAACAGATTTTATGAGTGAGTCAGCAGTAAAGACTTTTATATTGAAAGAGACTGGAACAGGGTTGTAAACAAGGAAGTTATTTTTACTCTCAACAACATCTTGTAAGACTCGGCCAACAAATGCACTGAACAGCATTGTCATCAGAAATCACCCTTAGCAGATGAAAGAATAGTGCGAGAAAGATATCGCTTTCCTCAGTGGACATCAAGAGGATAGTTCACCCAAAAATGAAAATACCCCCAAGACATCCAAGATGTAGGTGACGTTGTTTCTTCAGTAGAAGACAAACAAAGATTTTTAACTGAAACTGTTGCAGTCTGTCAGTCATATAATGGCAGTCAATGGAACCCACGGATTTGACAGTCAAAAAAATATACACAGGCAAGACCTAATTAAACCCTGTGGCTCGTGACAATACATTGAGGTCTTAATACACGAAACCATCGATCTTTGCAAGAAACTGAACAGTATTTATATCATTTTTACCTCTGATCCACCGCAATGTCCAACTGTCCTGAACGTGTTCACAACAGCCTATGCGCGATGAAGAGCAAGCAAAAAGATGAGTTTGTGCAAGCAAACGTAATCTTTTATCTTTTAATTGTTTGCAACAATCAGGATAAGCACAAGTAATTACCATTTTGAGTAGCTGTCGTACCCACAATCTCTCTGTGTAAATAATGAGTGACATATACGCGCAAATGCGTCTACTACGACTGTTGTGAACGCGCTCAGGACGGTTGGACGTTGCGGTGGATCAGAGGTAAAAATTATATAAATACTGTTCAGTTTCTTGCACAAACTCATTGCTTTGTGTGTTAAGACCACAATGTAGATAAACATAAAATTTTAATTTTTGGGTGAACTATTCCTTTAAAACTAATGGTTTATTGTGAATATGAGATTGAGCTGAAGAATGAATGTTGTATCAGATGCAGGTAATCGCACTCTCTCAGTCCATCTCTCTCTCATAATACTCTACTCTACATAATACAGTAATACAATAAGCTTTCAATGAAGCAACTCCACGTTCCTTTGTTACTAGTTCTAAAGTGACGTTTTTAAATTAGTAGCGGAGACTTAGGCTCAGCTGTTAAACTGTTGTAAATACACACTTG
>NW_027394956.1:0-12282 GCF_049309525.1 Garra rufa | reverse complement strand
GCATTATTTTTCTAACAAAGAGAAAAAGAAAGAAAAAATTGAATGACCCCAAACTTTGAATGAGGTTGAAAAAGTTTTTTTGATAAATAAAATGTAAAAAAAAAAAAAAAAAAACATTTATTAAAAAAAACTTTTTCAACCTCATTCAAAGTTTGGGGTCATTCAATTTTTTCTTTCTTTTTCTCTTTGTTAGAAAAATAATGCTTTTATTCAGCAAGAAATAAATGTTTGTTGTTGTTTTTTTTACATTTTATTTATCAAAGAATCCTGAAAAAAGTATCACAGGTTCCAAAAAAAACAGCATATTAGAATAATTTCTGAAGGATCATGTGACACTGAAGACTAGACTTATGCTGCTGAAAATTCAGCTTTGCATCACAGGAATTAATTATATTTTAAAGTATATTAAAATAGAAAACCAGCATTTTAAATTGCATTAACATTTTACAATATTACAGTTTTTTTTTCTGTATTTTAAACTTATAAACACAGCCTGGATAAGCAGAAAAGTCTTCTTTAAAAATCTTACTGATCCCAAATTTATGAGCGGTATTGATTGACATTGTGAGATTGTGAGATAATCTGAAGAAGTTTCAAACAAAATGGCATTAAAAAAAATATTTTCCCATTTTATTTTAAATGCAAATATTCCTGAATTTAAGCCTTTCAGTCAAGTATATGCAAGTTCTGATCGTCAGTAAGACTTATTAAACATTTTGAGGTACATTTTAATGGATGTGTGGATGTTGCATCATGAATGAATCATTCACAATGAGATGCATTTAGAAAACATATTAAGTGATTTTCCATTTGATGTCGACTGAAGAACGGATGAGAGGACAGGAGAAACTGTGGAGCGGCATAATGAAATACTGAAGAGAAAAGGGGAGTTTTTGGAGAAGGGTGAAGCGAACTCGCTCACCCAACTGAAGAGTCCACGGGCAAATGTTCACACAGTGTGGAAACAACAGCCCTTCTCACCATTTCAGAAACATGTTTTCCCATCCCCAGGAATTCTTCTCTGGCATATTTCACTCCGCTGAGGCAGGTCTATTTCTGTGTGCGAAGAGAGTCTATTCACCCACCTCTGAGGACAGGCTTCAGTAACCGCAGGCTCTCAGCAGTAAAATAGGGTGGAGATCTCAAAACGTACAATGCCATTCCAACACTCTCAGTATACGAGCTTAAAAGCCAAGTGAAACGAAGCAGGGATGTGGGTTTGTGATACAGTGTGAGTCTGGGCTGACGTCTGCATTAAAACAAACAAACAAACAAAACAAAAAAAGCATAAAGGGAAACATTCCAGCGTTATTGCAAAAGCATGAAGAAGCCTCCATTGAGAGGGGAAGACAGTGGCTCCAGTGTCTGACCACAGAGCTCCTCTCTGGGCACAAAGGGCCTTTGGTGCCCCCCCTTCATCCATGGGGGTCTGCCCTGAATGGGCATCTGTGTGTTGGGAAGAGCATGGGGATCTGGGCGAAATGAGGGAAAATCCCCAAAACCATCTGCACCAATCGCTACGGCTTTCCAGCGACCTTTGACCCGCGCACCCAGCGGAACCCGCTGCTTTTCACTCACAACTGTGGGAAAATATACCTAAAAACAGACTCTATAACAGCCCCTGTTTTGCCACAATCGATCAGACCATGAGATCTAACGGCTCAAAGCAATGCTTTACTGAACAATGCTGGAATATTCAATTATATATTACATATACAGCCCTATGTAAAATAATTCATCTTCTTTTTCAATAAAGGTTATGCGAAATAAATGTAGTATTTTAAAAATAAATGTTGCTCACAGCCACAAGGGAAGGCAAAACAATAATATATATAAAAACAATATTGAAAAGAAAAAAGGTAGATCATTTCAATAATATATAAATTGCATTAAATATTCAAGATTTAAGTAACATTCAACAAAAGTGTGAGATAATTAGCAGATAAACTGAGAATGTATAGAAAAAATACGAATTTAAATGTAAGAATTAAATATTAAAAAAATGTAAGTAAAAATTAACAAAAGATCAAAAAGTAGCATTTATCAATGTGAGATAATTTAACAAAGTAAATTTTAACAAAAGTGTGAGATAATTACCAGATAAACGGAGGAAATTTCAGCCAAAATGGCCTTTAAATAAATAAATAAAAATTATTTATGAAGAAAAAAACTTATTGAAAGTTAAGAATTAAATATTCAAAAATGTAAGTAAAAATTAACACAATATTAAAAAGTAGCATTGATCAATGTTAGATAATTACCAGATAAACGGAGGAAATTTCAGCCAAAATGGCCTTTAAATAAATAAATAAAAATTATTTATAAAGAAAAAAAAACTTATTGAAATGTAAGAATTAAATATTCAAAAATGTAAGTAAAAATTAACACAATATTAAAAAGTAGCATTGATCAATGTTAGATAATTACCAGATAAACTGAGGAAATTTCGGTCAAAATAGTCTTTAAATGAATAAATAAATATTTATAGAAAAAATACTTATTGAAATGTAATAATTAAAAATTCAAGAATTTAAGTAAAATTTAACAAAGTATTAAAAAGTAGCATTGATCAATTTTAAATAATTATGAGATAAACTAAGGAAATTTCAGTCAAAATCATCAGTCAAAATACCCTTTAAATAAATAAAATTGCTTTTTTTAAAATGTAAGCACTAAATATTCAAGAATTTAATAAAATGGAATAAAATATTAAAAAGTAGCATTGATCAGTATGAGAAAATTATGAAATAAACTGAGGAAATTTCTGTCAAAATGACCTTTAGATAAATAAATGGGTAAATAAATAAAGATTTATAGAAAAAATACTTATTGAAACGTAAGAAGTAAATATTCAAGAATTTAAGTAAAATTTACCAAAATATTAAAAAAATTATATTTTAAACATATTCTATAAAAAAAGTAGCATTGATCTATTTGAGATAATTATGAGATAAACTGAGGAAATTTCAGTCAAAATGCACTTTAAATAAATAAATACCTAAATAAATTGCTTATTAAAAGTGTAAGCATTAAATATTCAAGAATTTAAGTAAAATTTAATAAAATATTAAAAAGTAGCATTGATCAGTATGAGATAATTATGAGACAAACTGAGGAATTTCAGTCAAAATACTATTTAAATAAATGAATAAATAAAATTGCTTATTAAAATGTGAGCATTAAAGATTCAAGAATATTAGTAAAATTTAATAAAATTTTAAAAAGTAGCATTCATAATTATGAGATAATTATAAGATAAACTAAATAAATAAAAAAATTGAAAAAATACTTATTGAAATGTAAGAATTAAATATCCAAGAATTTAAGTAAAATTATATAAATAAATAAATATAAAATAAAACAAATAAATAAAATTGCTTGTTAAAAATGCAATGTTTAAATATTCAAGAATATATGTCAAATTTAACACAATATTAAAAAGTAGCATTCATCAATATAGATAATTATGAGATAAACTGGGGGAATTTCAGTCAAAATGCCCTTTCAATAAATAAATAAATACATACAAATATATTTATAGAAAAAATACTAAGCTCAAAAAAAAACATTAAGTATTAATGTGAGATAATTACCACACTGTAAAAAGTTTTCACCAGTTTCAAGTTATATCAACTCATTTTTATTGCAATAAGTTAAAATGACTTGTAGTTTTAAGCTGATTTAACTTAAAAACTTAAGGCAGCTGCTGAACTTTTTAAGTTGAATCTGGTGAAAACTTTTTACAGTGCAGATAAACCAAGGAAATTTCAGTCAAACCAGTATTTACATCAATCAATTCGATCAATCAATAAATTAAAAGTGTAAGCATTAAATAATCAATAATTTAAGTCAAATTTAACAAAAGCGTTAAATGCATTTAGCATTGACCACATTGTGAATTACAAATTGTAATCAAATTGGCCTTTCAAAAACATTAAAAAAACAAATTAAAAGTTTTTGTATTCTCTCTCTCTCTCTCTCTCTCTCTCTCTACATATGTTCATTCATTTATTTATTTGAACTACTTTTACAGTAGATTTTTAAGCTAGACAAACATGCATATTTGTTTTCCTAGTGGAAGTGTGTGACCGCATCCATAATCTGATACTAAATCAGTGTTTACAGACTGAGAGATTCATACGCAGGTTAGTGACTCATTGCTCTCAAATACACAGAAAACCAGAAATCTTTTTGCCTAGCTGACATAATCACAAAAAACAACACATATACAAAATAAAACACTTTATTAGATATTATTTTCTTGTTTGCTCCACACTGCATTGACATTAATGCAGTTTTTTACTGGCGAGCGTAAGATGGTGATCACAATGTTTGTGCTGGCTTGTCATTTGCTATTAGTTTGTTTCAAAGAAGGCAGAGTCCAGAGCTTTGCTTTCATAATCATAATTACCTAAAGACTCAACCACAGGGAAAAGCAATGCCACCACATTCATGTTTTACACTGTTTCTAGGCAATAAACAGACGGAAACACCAAATTTACAAACCTGATCAATTTCTCTTTCATTCATTCATTCTTTCTTTCTTTCTTTTTCTAAGTATTTTCATAAGTGTAACTGTATTTAAAATTTTAATTGCATTTAAAATTGCATTATTTATTTATTTGGATGCATATAGGTATGAATATGTAAGTGTTTATTTTATTTTATTATTATTTTATTGTATTTATTTATTTAAATGTATTGCACACACTACTGGTCAGAAGTTATTTATTTATTTATTTATTTGTGATGATTTTATTTATTTAACAAAAATACAGTGAATGCATTAATATTGTGAAATATTATTACAATTGAATTAAAGTATGAATTAATAAAGTATAAACTACATTTTTTTTTTAATTTATTGGATGAATATATATATATCCAATAAATATAAATAAAAAAATGTAGTTTATACTTTTATACTTCATACTTTAATTCAATTGTAATAATATTTCACAATATTAATGCTTTCACTGTGTTTTAACAGTCAGAAGTCTGGAATAATTACCATTTTTAAATGTTTTTTTAAGAGAGATTTTATTTATTTGATCAAAAATACAGTGAAAACATTAAAACATTAATATTGTGAAATACTCTATTATATCAAATTAATTTAGGTATAAATATAAAAATATAAATGTATATTTATTGATGCATTTACATGTATTGGATGAATTTATAGAAATATAAGTACAAAGAGTTAATTTCATTTAATTTAATTCATTTATATTTTTAAAATATATATTTACTGGTCAGGAGTCTGGAATAATTACTTTTTTTTTTTTTATTATTAAAAAAATATTTAATAATTTATTTTATTTATTTCATCCAATACATACAGTACTGAAACTGACACAGTGAAAATATTAATATTGAGAACTAATATTAAGTATTAAGTATAAAAGTATAAGTTACATTAATTTAATTTTATTTATTGGATGAATATATATCAATATTTGTAACTGAAATGTTAAATTTATTTATTTATATTTTTTAAATATATTTCACATACTACTGGTCAGAAGTCTGGAATAATTATCATTTTTATATATACATTTTTTAATTTATTTGAAAAAAAATATTTTATTTATTTGATCAATAATATAATAAATAATATTGTGAAATATTATTCAAATGTAATTAATTTAAGTATGAAATATAAAAGTATAAATTACATTAATTTATATATACTGGATGAATATATATCAATATTTGTACAACTATGAAGTGTTTATATATATATATATATATATATATATATATTTTTTTTTTTTTTAAATCAAAAATATTAATATTCTAAAATACTATTACAATTTAAATAATTTACCTGTGAAGTATAAAAGTATAAATTACATTTATTTATTTAAATTTTAGAAGTGTTTATTTTATTTTATTATTATAATTATTATTTTATTATTTTTTTATATATTTTATATATTTTTATACTTTTATACTTCATACTTAAATTAATTACATTTTAATAATATTTCATCAATTATTTGATCAAATAAATAAAATGTCTTTCTTTCAAATAAATTTTAAAAAATAAATAAAAATGGTAATTATTTCAGACTTCTGACCAGTAGTATTAGTCTTTAAGACATATTTTACTTATTTGATCAAAATACAATTAAAACATTAATATAGAGTAATATTACTAATATTATAAAACATTTTGTTAACAGAGGTGGGTGTGTGTGTGTGTGTGTGTGTGTGTGTGTGTGTGTGTGTACCTGGTATTCATCACGTTGTGGGGACCAAATGTCCCCACAAGGATAGGAATACCAGTAGATTTTGACCTTGTGGGGACATTTTTCAGGTCCCCATGAGGAAACAGGCTTATAAATCATGCACAATGAGTTTTTTTTGAGTAAGTAAAAGTGTGCACAATCTCCTGTGAGGGCTAGGTTTAGGTGTAGGGTAGGTGTAGGGCGATAGAAAGTACGGTTTGTACAGTATAAAAACCATTACGCCTATGGAATGTCCCCATAAAACATGTAAACCCAACATGTGTGTGTGTGTGTGTGTGTGTGTGTGTGTATATATATATATATATATATATATATATATATATATATACACTGCCCTACAAAGCAAAAAGGCAGTAACTGCATTTTTGGTCAAAAATGAGTTATTAACATTTTCATAACATTCAAGGCATCCTTTATTATGTGACAAAATATCTTATCTCAAATGTGTGTGATTTCGCGGCATCCTCGCAGGACGGTTTTAACACTGGATAACAGGATGGATGACAGGATAACTTTAAAGTCATTTTTCTCAGTTCTGCACTTGGCGTAGTTACTGCCTTTTTGCTTTGTAGGGCAGTATAGTTGTGTATATAAGTACTTGTTTATATGTTTACAACTGCAGTGCTTATTTTGACATTCCAAGTTGAAAAGCTCAAGAAATCTTGTACTTCAGGTTCATGAGGAAACACTGCTGTGAAAAATTAAAGCTGAATTGTAATACTACACACATTCTGTCCCATAAACAATCTGTAACTCTGTTTCTCAACGGTTATAAAAGCAGCTTTGAGAATGGCAGGTGCGTCTCTGAAGAAGCCAGACAGAAAGTTGGATTGCGGGCCATATTTCACTGGCATGTATAAACACACACACACACACACACACACCTGTGGTGTGGAGCCAAGTCCTGCTAAACCTAACATGAATGACGTCCAAACTCTGATTAACAGCATTTCTCTACTGTTCCGAGGACACCCAGATGCACGTTTAGGAAAAATCTGCACAATTATGTACATGAGGCATTCATAGTAATGCATTTGATTCTTTATTATGGTTAACTAATCAATCGCCATCAACTTGCTTTTCCAAACAAATAATCTAAGAGGGCAGAGAGGGTTGAAGAGCCCAACAGATGCTGCCAAAACTCAATAAAAGCCACTAAGAGAAATGAATTCTTCCAATCCCTTAAGGTCTCTTAAAGCCCTTATCATGTGAGAGAGAGATGAGAGACGGCAAAATGAAAACAGGGTGGGGTGGAGGAAATGGAGGGATGTGGAGAAAGAGGAAAAGAGACGGATGAGAGACAGAGAGCCGGAGAACAGGGGCCCTATGTTTTTGAGATTCAAAGCACAATGTGCTCTTTGAGGACGGCAGAGAATAACATTTAGATAGAGAGCCATCAGTCCAGCCCTCGCACTACTCTCTCGCCCTCTCTCTCTCTCTCTCCAGCTCTCTTTTCTCACTACATCACATTTTCACAAAATATTTTCACAGCCTGCACATACAGTACATTTTGAACTTTCAGCACACAGTTCATCCAATACGTTTATAAACCACTTCTGAAATCTGCAAGATGTTGACTGTTAGGAAATAAAAGAGATCATTTAAATTGCAAATGGCAAATATTGCATTAAATACATTAAAGTAATGCAATTCACAGGTTAAAATGTTCATTGAATAATCCATGAGCATTTAAAGCTCACTATTTAGTTAACATAATGGACTCTCAATTTATTTTTCTAGACAAAGATGTTTATACCACTTCTGCAAGATATTATTCATTAGAAAAATAAGAGATTGTTTAAATTGCAAATGGCAAATACTGTTTTGAATACATTAAACTAATGCATTTCACGGATTAAAATTTTTATTAAATAATGAATGAGCATTTAAAGCTCATTAGTCAGTTAACATAATGACGAATTTGATTTGTTTGGCCACAATGATGTAGCCTTCATTTGGCGTAAAAAAGGAGAAGCCTTCAACCCTAAGAACACCATCCCCACTGTCAAACATGCTGATGGGAACCTAATGTTTTGGGGGTGTTTTTCAGCCGGTGGAGCAGGGAACCTAATCACAGTAAACAGCACCGTGAAAAAGGAGCAATACATCAAAATTCTCAACAACAACATCAGGCAGTCTGCAGAGAAACTTGGTCTTGGGCACCAGTGGACATTTCAGCACGACAACGACCCAAAACACACAGCAAAAGTGGTGAAGAAATGGTTAGCAGACAAAAACAGTAAACGTTTTGCAGAGTCCTGACTTAAATCCAATTGAGAATCTGTGGAGGAGCTAAAGATCAGGGTGATGGCAAGGAGACCCTCCAACCTGAGACCTGAAAGAGTTGGAGCTCATGGCTAAAGATGAATGGGCAGAAATACTAGTGGAGACATGCAAAAAGCTGCTCAGCAATTATAGGACGCGTTTGATTGCTGTAATAGCCAAAAAAGGCTTTTCTATTGATTATTGAGAAGGGTATGAATAATTTTGGACATGCCACTTTTTTTTTAAATGCAAATAAAAGCTGAGAAATATTTTTTCCACAATGATGCCTCTTGCACATCGTCTTATTATCTTCTGGGAGAAGCCTGCGTCATTTCCGGTCCAAAAAACCCCAAAAAACTAACTGGTTGAATAAAAGTAACTTTAAGTCAGAATTTGCCAGGGGTATGAATAATTTCGGTCTTAACTGTATATATAGCTCAAATTGAGTAAAGAGCGTTTTTTACAACTTACCAGATTGTCCGACCTCCTCAATCACTTTCTTCCAAGCAAGATCCTTTTTATTCCTGTTTCTCTAAAAGTACGAAGATGTATCGTACAGCTCTGAGTATCCACATACAGCGACGATAATTTTGTCCTCCACTGTTGTTTCGGATTTCTGCCTCCGTCACTACTAGAGCAAGCTCCTAATTGGTTAACGTGGTGCAAATTTTCGGCAAAGTTCAGATTTTTTCAACTTGCGTGATTCGCCCGAAACGCTCAATTTGCGTGAATCGCACCGCAGAGAGGTCTATCGCATCTTTGCATTGACTTAACATGTAAATCACTCACGTTTAACGAATCAGTTACATCTGCTGTGAAGTGTGAACGCACCATTACACACCATGGTGTTACTGCAGGTTCATCAACTCGGAAGTTCTCAGAGAACTCTTGACTTTGCAGTCTCTGGGTTGTGCAATGTCCACTATGGTGGTCCAGGAGCGCCATCTCTGGCTGTGTCTGGCCGACATGAGGGAGATCGACAAAACGCGATTTCTAAATCCACTTTGGTGACACTTATACAGTATCTGGGGGCCTGGCTAGCGCTCTCCAGTCCTTCGGACCATCAGACTCGGCTGTGTGAATCTGGGTGTCCACTTCACCTCAGTGATGGCCCTGTCTTGCATGCAGAGGTCGCAACTTTACTGGGGAAGGATGCGATACAGCCAGTCTCTCCAGTTGTTTTACAACCCTTACTTCATAGTACCCAAAAAAGGCGGTGGGTTGTGACCAACCTTGGACCTGCGCGTCTTGAATTGGGCCCTTCATAGGCTCCTGTTCAAGAAGCTCACGCAGAAGCACACCTTAAAGGAGTACTTCACTTTCAGAACAACAATTTACAGATAATGTACTCACCCCCTTTTCATCCAAAATGTTCATGTCTTTCTTCCTTCAGTTGTTTTTTGAGGAAAACATTTCAGGATTTCTCTCCATATAATGGGCTTCTATGGTGCCCCCGAGTTTGAGCTTCCAAAATGCAGCTTTACATGGCTCTAAACGATCACAGCTGAGGAAAGAAGGGTCTTATCTAGCAAAACGATTGGTCATTTTCTAAATAAAAATGACAATTTATATACTTTTTAACCTCAAATGCTTGTCTTGTAAATGTTTTTAGAAAATAACCGATTGTTTCGCTGGATAAGAGCCTCGGCTGGGATCATTTAGAGCCCTCTGAAGCTGCATTTTGGAAGTTCAAACTCACAGACACCATAGAAGTCCACTATATGGAGAGAAATCCTGAAATGTTTTTCTCAAAAAACATAATTTCTTTACGACTGAAGAAAAAAAAAAGACATGAACATCTTGGATGGCGAGGGGGTGAGTACATTATCTGCAAATTTTTGTTCTGAAAGTGAACTACTCCTTTAAGGTGTGTCGGTTCCCAGGATTGGTTTGCAGTGATTGACCAGAAGGACGAGTACTTTTATTCTTCGATCCTTCCATGCCACTGACCATTTCTGTGGTTTTTGTTCGAAGGAGGGGCATATCAGTACTAGGTCTTGCCCTTCGGGCTGTCCCTGTCGCCCTGCGTCTTTACGAAAGTAAACATAATGGGCTTTTGCTTTTACCCTAGACATAAAAGTTCAAGCAACAACAACTTGACTAATACACCGAGTACAAGAAATATCAAACAAAAACAAGAGCCCCAGCCAACTTATTCCTGATGGATTTGGAGGAAAAGGAAACAAGAAACACGTCCATCACAAACCTACAAAACCAAATCCACAAAAACATGTTTGTTTCTTTTCTGACCGATCCATTCACTGAATTCAGCAGATGGGATATTATGATCCATTTCAGCACAGAGACACTGGGAGAGAAAACTTGCTTTACTGCAACTAAAGAAAAACATATATTAGGAGACATATAGAAGAAATGAAAAGAAATGTGTAGCATCCATCTCTGACAAATGGATGCATTTGTTCAAAAAAGACATGAACAAATTCTGAGAACATTTTATGAAGTGCGATGAGAATTTCCAGACTCCATTTAATGCTCCTTTCAACAAACAAAATGAACTTAGAAACAGCTACTTGTTTAGTCAAAAGCAACATAATGCTGTGTTTGGAGATGAAGGATCGAGACATTAGTGTTGTAGATGATTTTAAAAAAGCAGACGCTCATGCAATTCATCGACACAGAACTGAACTGAAAAAATGGCTGAAATATAAATATGACACGAGCTGAACATGGACAAGAAGATGTTGAAATGCACTATGTGCTAATTAAAAGATTATATTAAAGTCATTAGTGTTGCATACATCAAGTCATTCTAAGTATGGGTGATTTCATAAGCAATATTAAAATGAATCATAAACGCAAGCTTCATTGCTTCATTTGTTTGAAGAGGGCATGACTTTTATCCATTACTGCATCATGTCTGAAACAAAGTCCCCTAAAGGCAAATCAGCCCATTTCTATCCAAGCAACAAACATGCAATTATATCAAAACAATGACAAATTCTGACAAAACGGTATTAACATTGTGCTTCTTTCGCTTAAATCGTGCAAAATGCATGTGAAAATGCAGTAAACCTTGATTTAGATTTTATATTTTATATATTGTAACTAAGTTATATAGTTATCAGAAAATGAAATAAAATAAAAGTAAGTAAATAACCAAGAAGCAACACACATGATACCATTTTGTCAGTGTTTTAGAGTTAATTAATTCAGGTCAAATCTTGATTTTGACTTTAGAATAAATAAATAAATAAATAAATAGTTCAAACAAAAATAAATAAATAAATAAAAAACAAACAAATAAAAATATAAAAAGTTATTAAAAACTTTTAAAAACATTAACTACATATATTTGTACTAAAACATTTCAAATAATTAATGAAATATTTTAAGTATAAACTTCAATAATGAGGAAAATATAATGAATCAGAGACAGAATCAATTCATCTAATCAAATTCATGGAATTAAATAAAATATCTAATATATAATTGTTCTAAAAATAGCTAAAAATAAATAACTTAATTACCTAACTAATTAAAGAAGTAAAATTTGTGACACCAAGTTAATAGTTAATTAAATCAAGGACAACCCCTGATTTGACAGATTTGTTCGATTTTATCTAACATTTATACATATAAAATAAATAAATAAATCTCTTAAAACTTAAAATAAAAACATTTATATTTAATTTATAAATAAATTAAAACAAAACAAATAAAAAAATTATATATATATATATATATATATATATATATATATATATATATATATATATATATATATATATATATATATATATAT
>NW_027394955.1:0-12294 GCF_049309525.1 Garra rufa | reverse complement strand
CCAAAACAGCTGTCCTGTCAGTCAATTCAAAGGATTATAGCGCGAGCGCTCTAAAATCTTAGTTTTTTGCTGTTAAGTAAACTGTCATATTAGCAGAAACCCTAAATAATACAGCTCCGGGTTACCCACGATAGACACCAAAGGTTTCTCCTCCATTTCTTGGAGTCTCCGGACTTTTTAAGCAACGGTAAACTTTTGCCATCATAACAGAAGGCCCGCCTCTCCATTCATTCGATTGGACAATGGAAAAGAACGCGAATGACGTCGGCCGTTTTTCCGCTCAGAGTTGATTTTTTTTTTTCAACTTCAGGCGCTCAGAGCGCTCCTGCAAAACGCGAGGCGCCGGGGGCGCATAAACAGCGTGCAGAACGCTCACTGCCAACAGAAAACCATTCAAAAGAGGCACCTCCAACTGCAAAAACACCCCCATATTGCCAAAATGGTATGATGCTCGTTTCACCCGCGAAGATTCGACTGTGAGATCGGTGGTCGAATCAGGCTCCGCATATCGATGCATCGAATCTTCGACTATTCGGGGACAGCCCTAACATACATACATACATACATACATATATATATATATACAGTATACACAGCTAATTTGAATGTTAAACACCTGGTTGCTATTTTTGCTATCTTTTTTTTTTTACTTCTGCAGATAACGTGCAAACATTTAAGCAAACATGAACAAGTAATTGTCACGCATTCTATGTAAAATTTAGTTAACGATACACGTTACAATAACAATAAACTGTCATGCGTCACTGAATCTATCTAGGAAGGAGAGGTTGTTTGCACGTCACGTCCACCCTATAAGATCTTGGAGCACAATGCTGTCTCACTACGACACCAGGAGACCACTTAAGAATTCCAGGATATGGCTGGAATAGCAGCATTAGCAGTTGTGCTGGTGACAGGCCTACTGACTCTAAGTGCAAGATGCTTGTCGGATGCCTTGTGCCAGAGTCTCTTAATGGTCTGTACTGCTCGTTCCGCTTCACGTAGGAGTGTGGCGTGTGTGGTGATGACGTTTTAGGCATGACTCCAAAGCTTTGGCAGAAGTCCTTGAATTCCTCTGCGGAATACTGTGGACCGTTGTCCGTACGTAGAGTGGCAGGGATCTCATGTCTGCTGAATTGAGCCTTGAGAGCTTCCACAACAGCACTGCAAAATATACCTTTCAACTTGTCTGCTTCAATGAATTTTGAATAGTAATCCACCAAAAGAACATAATGATTACCTCAAACAGATCTGAAACTACCTCTTCAAATGGCAGTTCAGGAGTTTCTGTCCGCTTGAGCGGTTCTCTGGGTAGCCTATTCTGAAATCAGCAAACCTGCTGCAGTTCTTTATCATTTCCTCTATTTCGGCACTCATACCTGGCCAGTATAGTACCTTACGAGCTCTCTGCTTGCTTTTCACTATTCCCAAGTGAGACTGGTGTACAACTTTCAGCACATGATCTTGTATGGAAGGAGGAACTACTATACGGAGACCTTTATAGATCACACCATCTGTTATAGCAAGCTGACTTCGAGAGTCCCAATATGATTGGACTGCTGTGGGTGCCTCGCGTCTGTGATTTGGCCACCCTTGCTGTATCATTTGTTGGAGAGCGCTGAGCTCATTTTTCGATCGCTCCTTGAACTCTGAGTACTTCTGTTCAGTAACTGAGATAAAACTGAGCATAGAGATACACTCCAAGCCTTTGATTTCTGACTTTTTCTCGGGTAATTGTGCTCTAGACAAAGTGTCTGGCAGCTCCATGTATTTCCCTTGACTGTAATTTACTGTCAGTTCATACCACTGAAGTCAAAGACGCATTCTTTGTAAGTGCATGGAGGTAGACCAAACCTTTCTTCCAGAGGTTTGTGGTCATTGTACACTGTGACATGGTTTCCAAAGATAAATTTGTGAAACTTTGTGCAGGTGTGAACTATTGAGAGCATCTCCTTCTCAATTTGTGCGTTTCGGTATCTGTTAGTGATCAAGACAAGAAGGCAACTGGATGGTCATCCTGCAGCAGGACAGCACCCAAGCCGTTGCTGCTGGCAGCACTGACAATTTCGACAGGCTTAGACAGATCAAAGAATTTCAGCACTGGAGACTGTGTGCATAAGTTTTTAATTTGTCAAATGTTTGTAGCTGCGCCGGCTGCCACGCAAACTCGACATCAGTCTTTAGAAGCTGACGCAGTGGTGCATCCACCTCACTAAGATTTGGCAAGAACTTTAACAACTAGGTAACAAAACCTAGGAAGCGACTTACACCATCTTTGTTATTTGGTGCTGGTGTTGTGAACTTTTCTCAGAGACCAGGAGACGTTTGGATATCTTTGAAGCAGAAGTTTCTCTTTATTGAGATCCTAGCTGTTCGTCGCTGCAGTTCTTCAAAAGTCGTCTGACTAATGTCAGATACATTACAGTTTAATATACATTTCCAAGGGGGAGGAAAACATAGAGGTGGAGTCAATCTAAACAAAGCATGCAAATGCAGTACAGATAGTCAGCCTAGTAGGATTTTCCCGGCTTTGATCTATTTAGCATTCAAATGCAAAGGTGCTAAACAAAAGGACACAGTTGTATTCTGAGCTTAGATTTCACACTTAACTTGAGAAACCTGCCAGATGTTCAGGAACTGCTTTAAGACATAAGGTTCCTGTCTATGGTCTGGTTTGTCTGCTCTTAGAAATCACAATATACATTACTTTTGGAGTGAATGTACAGCACTCTCTCCACCCTCAATACCATGACTGAGGTGAGTCCCTTGAGCAAGGCACCGATCCCCCAACTGCTCCCCGGGCGCCGCAGCAATGGCTGCCCACTGCTCCGGGTGTGTGTTCACGGTGTGTGTGTGTTCACTACTGTGTGTGTGCACTTGGATGGGTTAAATGCAGAGCACAAATTCCTAGTATGGGTCACCATACTTGGCCTCACTCACCCCCTTTCCTTTCCTTTCCTTTTCTGTTTAGGCAGTTATATTGGAATCTATGTTTACCTTTTATAAATTTGTAATCCTACAATCCCCTCTTTGAGAGTTCTAATAACTCTCACATAAAACAAATTTAAACCTTCATAAGTCCATTCTATAGCCTATGTTGGCTATGTTGGATGACATATGCCCCATCTTGCAGTCATGTAACTTGAAAAAGTTACAGGCACATACAACTTATTCTGTGTCTTGTACTAGATTTACTTAGGTTTAATAGTTCTTTTCAGAACCATAACTGTTGACACATACGACAAGGGATGGTAACACATCGCACAAAATACATGATGTCACAGAAAATCATGTAGCATAAGAATGGAAGTCTTGAAGTCTATGGCGTCTGAATAGCTGTGAAGCTGTCTGTTATCTGTAGTCCGTTTCCAGTGTAGATTCACTCAGATGACTCTTTGTCCTCATGAAGCTTGTTCATGGATGTCTGAAGTGCTGCTTTACATCAGGGTTTCACGTATGAAGATGACTTGTCATACACACCTGAAACGCAAGAAAACAAAGAAACAGCAGACCAGAAGTATTCATGCAAAGACATTTTTAGACTTCTGTTGATCGTATAGTGGTTTTATTTATTACATTAAAATTCTAGTGATCGTATAGTGTTTTTTTTTTTTTTCTTCTTAACCTAATCTTAATTAGACACCTAATAGACCAGTGATGTGGGGATTAAAAGTACTAAAGGGGAAAAAACCTATGAGGAAATCTTCACCACAGGATTGGCCCCCGAGGCCTGATGCACTTCGGTTCTTTCCTGGGCTCCTCACTGGTTTGTGTGTCCTAGTCTGTCCCTTTAGGTGTTGTGCACACTGTATAGTGTGAGACAACATGAGTTCCTAATGCAGAACAAAAATACATGTATTTCCAAAACAATGCAATCACTACATTTCAGTCCTCTAATTAAACATCAGTCCTGGTAGACATCATAACAGAGGATGGGTGACTGAATAGAATATTCTGGTATGGCTGTGAGTGTACATAACCCAGTGTCCCCAAGTTTGGGGGAAGTGTTATTCAACTTCCCTTTGTTCTGTTTACAAAGAGTCTTTCATCTTTGTTGTAGATTACTTGGGTAATTAAGAACTCACAGCCTTAACAGTTAGCACCTCAGCAAGCTGCCCAGTGAGTTTGGTGTAGTGGGGAGGTGCTGTTTTAGCATTGCTAGCAGACTGTGTAAAAGCTGATTTACATTGTTCATTTATTTTACGTATTTTTTGTTTTTTTCTACATTCTTTCATCCTGTGTCCAGGTTTACCGCAGTAATGACAACTACCCTCTTTCTTAGGACGTTCCTGTCGGTTCTCTGTTTTTACCTTAAAGGATGCTGCTGCAATCTTTGCTCTGGCTTTAACATCAGAGTTTCTTTCCCACATACCTCCCACCACATACCTTCACTCAATTTACTGCATCTTTCTCCATTGTTACAGTATTGCCACTGTCTTCTGGTCTACATGAAGACTGTAAGTCAGGATAGATTTCATCTGACTGTTGGTCTTTTGAATCACTTTTGGTTGAGGCCTGGTTATGGCCCACCTTTTTAGTGAAACAGGACAATCTAGTGTGCAGCTGTTGGTTTTGTTCTTTCAACTTAGCGATACACTGAGCCTGTTCTTGTGCTAACGATAAAGTAAATTCTCTGTGGCAGCAGATAATGCCTTTCAGGTTTTTCTTTCGGATACATGCCCCAAGTACCTTTTTGCATTCTTCAATTGACCAAACTTTATCTGGATCAATATCAAATTTCTCAGTCACTATTGAGTCCATATGCTCTCCTAACAATGATTTGAATTCACTATCTGACCACAAAGGAGTTGCGAGACCACCTTTTTCAGTTGTGGGGATCAGCCTAGCATTCTTTCTAACCATTTTGCGAGTTTCTTTGTTACCACACAATCACAACACTAAAACTTCTCTGATCAACAGAGGGTACGCTTGTTAACACAGATCAACTATTGTTAACCTTCCCTGAATTAACAGAGGACAACACAAACTACTAGCACTTAATGCTAAACTTCCCTGCCTGAAACAGAGGATAACAAAATATTAACACGTAATGTTAATCTTCCCTGCCTGAACAGAGGATAACTTTCATCTCTAAAAAGAACATTTTTAGAGGATAATTTAGTTAACCAAACTGTAATAGCTGTAGTTAGCCTTCCCTGAATAAACAGAGGATAAACTAGTCTGTTAACCAAACCCTGCAGCTGTTTGTTAACACTTCTCTGGCGGCGCAGAGGATTACTATATGTACTGGTATTTAGCGGTTCTTTTGGATAGAGTTATACTCACAAAATCGTTGTTGAGCTGAAAAAAGGTTCTGGAACGATGTCTGGTAAGAAGCTCTATCCGGGTCACGGCACCAAAACTGTTGTGAACTTTTCTCAGAGACCAGGAGACGTTTGGATATCTTTGAAGCAGTAGTTTCTCTTTATTGAGATCCTAGCTGTTCGTCGCTGCAGTTCTTCAAAAGTCGTCTGACTAATGTCAGATACATTACAGTTTAATATACATTTCAAGGGGGAGGAAAACATAGAGGTGGAGTCAATCTAAACAAAGCATGCAAATGCAGTACAGATAGTCAGCCTAGTAGGATTTTCCCGGCTTTGATCTATTTAGCATTCAAATGCAAAGGTGCTAAACAAAAGGACACAGTTGTATTCTGAGCTTAGATTTCACACTTAACTTGAGAAACCTGCCAGATGTTCAGGAACTGCTTAAAGACATAAGGTTCCTGTCTATGGTCTGGTTTGTCTGCTCTTAGAAATCACAATATACATTACTTTTCTGTTTAGGCAGTTATATTGGAATCTATGTTTAACCTTTTATAAATTTGTAATCCTACACTGGCATGGACTTAACAGCTTAGATTTTTGCTGTGTCTGCCCTTAGACCTTTGGCTGTTATTAGGTGTCCTACGTAAGGCACAGATGATTGCTTGATGTGGCATTTATCAAAGTTAAGGCTCAGAATGTAGCTTGTGGCTCTCTGAATTACTTTATGGAGGATCGCATCATGCCCCTTTTCTGTGGGAGCAGCTATCTGTGACGGTAAAATGAGGGAGGAAGCAAATGCAGTGAAATACAGTTTATTAGAAATTAAGGTGAGTATACAGCAAGGCTCTGGTGATGAAATCTCTCGGCTGGGGTGGAGCAGGGGCAAGATGGCTGGAGGTGCGGTGGCGTGAGTCTCGTGGTGGTGAATCCTGATGAAGTTCAGTATAAACACGACGAAAATCCAGACACGAAATAATCCACATGAAGACCAAGACACACGAAGACAGAACCAGCACGACCACAACATCCAGACGAACTATTGGACGGGGAAAGAGAGAATGAGTTGAGTATATATAGGTTGATGATGATGAGAGACACCTGCACCGGACTGATTGGTAGCTCAGCTGAGCGAGCAGACAATCACATGACAAACCACAGATCACGGGACATGAGAACACGGCAGATACGTGAACCGTGACACTATCAGGATGTAGTCCATAATGCTTATCGCACCACTGATCCCCTCAAGCATTTCATCCATTATTCATTGGAAAATCGCTGGCGAGCATTTCAAACCAAAAGGAAGCCTCCGCCATCTAAATCTCCCAATGGGTGTGTTGAAGGTTGTCAACAAAGGCAACGCTTCATCCAGTTCTATTTGTAAGAACCCAGATTTTTCATCCAGAACTGAGAAAACTTTTGCCCCCAGGATTGCAGAGACTACTTCTTTGATGGTGCGCATCGGGTAGTGTTCACGCTTTATGGCCTTGTTTAAATCACTCGGATCGATCCAAATACTTATCTTACCATTCCGATCAGCTGTTAACATCGAGCTCACCCACTCAGTCGGTTGGTTGACTTTGGTGATGTATCCATTTTTGACCATCTCTTGTAACTTCTCTATTATTTTCGTTTTAAGTGCTGCTGGTTGCCGTCAGCCTGGATGAACTAAACCTTTTGCATTTGAGTCAATTTTGATCGTGCACCTGCCCAGCAAAGTTCCCGTAGTATGTGCCAACTCTGGATAATCATCTAGTCCTGCTGGCACATTCTGCATTTTAAATGCATCACTGGTGCAGTTTTCTTTGCTTTTGGGATTCATTGGCTGCAATGCATCCAGCCGAATGACTAGGCCTAGTGTTTCAGCCGTTGTGCCACTCAGCACATTTTCTTGTGAGATATCCACAATCTCAAACTCTGCTGCTACTGGTTTTAGCTTGTGATTGGATTAAGACTGCAGCACTCGTTTTGAACGTTTAAGAAGAACCTCAAGATGGCGCCGCGGATGGCAGCCTCTGTGCTTAGCTCTCCAGTTGTTTTAGTGTTTTTGTTCGTTTTTCCTGTTTTTTGTTTTGCAAACACGATCAGTTTTACAAGGGATGAACTGCTAAACATTAGGCAGAACACACCACAAAATCTCCTACTGGTTTTTGATTATTCGGACGTTTTGCTCAACATCATAGTTGGCGGAGCTCGTGAAGCTTCGTCAGCGTGGATTCAGAATGTCACTGCCAGGCATACATCTGGCGAATCTCCGCTCTCTACCAAACAAAACGGAATCTCTCCCGTGAACTGCCAAAATACAGACAGCACGTCACATGTCCGACCAGAGATAGTCATATATTGGACCACTGTTACACCACAATAAGGAATGCATATCACTCTGTCTCACGGGCAGCTTTGGGACTCTCTGATCACTGCCTGGTTCATCTTATACCAACCTACAGGCAAAAACTTAAATCTGCTAAACCTGTAGCAGAGTCTGTAAAGAGATGGACCAGCGAAACAGAGCAGGTTTTACAGGCATGTTTTGATTGTACTGATTGGAGTGTTTTTGAAGCTGCTGCTACTGATCTGGACGAGCTTACAGAGACTGTTACTTCATATATCAGTTTCTGTGAGGATTTATGCATTCCTACCAGGACTCGCTTAACTTACAACAACGACAAACCATGGTTCACTGCAAAACTCAGACAGCTCCGTCAAGCCAAAGATGATGCTTATAGGAAAGGGGACAAAGTCTTGTATAAAGAGGCCAAATACACACTGGAAAAGGAGATCAAAGTGGCAAAGAGAAATTATTCCGAAAAGATAAGGAACCAATTTCATTCCAGTGACTCTTCATCAGTGTGGAAAGGTCTAAAACACATCACCAATTATAAGACACCATCCCCCAGCACTTTGCAGAACCAGCAACTGGCAGACGATCTGAACGAGTTCTATTGTTGGTTTGAAAAAACACCATTTACACCTCCAACATCACCCCTCTCCCCCACTCCTGCAACTCCCATTCAAATCAGTGAAGATGAGGTGCGCAAGGTCTTCAAAAAGAACAAAAGAAGAAAGGCACCAGGCCCTGACGGTGTGACACCAACCTGTCTGAAAACCTGTGCTGACCAGCTGGCCCCCATTTTCTCACAGATCTTCAATAGGTCTGTGGAGTTGTGTGAAGTCCCCGCCTCTCTGAAACGCTCGGAAATCATCCCCATTCCAAAGAAACCCAAAATAACAGGACTTAACGACTGCAGACCTGTGGCGCTAACATCTGTCGTCATGAAGTCATTTGAAAAACTGGTTCTGGCTTATCTGAAGGACATCACTGGACCCTTACTGGACCCCCTGCAGTTTGCTTATTGGGGTCTGTAGATGATGCAATGAACATGGGTTTACACTTCATACTGCAGCATCTGGATAAATCAGGGACTTACGCAAGGATCCTGTTTGTGGACTTCAGTTCAGCCTTCAACACTATCATCCCAAACCTCCTCCTGCCCAAACTAACTCAGCTCTCTGTGCCCAAGTCAGTCTGTCAGTGGATCAACAGCTTCCTGACAGACAGGCAGCAGCAAGTGAGGCTGGGAAAATTCTCATCCAGCACCCGTACCATCAGCACTGGCACCCCTCAGGGTTGTGTCCTCTTCTCCCTGTACACTAACGACTGTACCTCCAAAGACCCCTCTGTCAAGCTCCTGAAGTTTGCAGACGACACCACACTAATCGGCCTCATTCAGGACGGTGACGAGTCTGCTTACAGACAGGAGGTAAAAGAGCTGGCTGTCTGGTGCAGTCATAACAACCTGGAGCTCAACATGCTCAAGACTGTGGAGATGATCATAGACTTCAGAAAAAAACCCTCTGCTCTCCCCCCACTCACCATTATGAACAGCACTGTAAACACAGTGGAGTCATTCAGGTTCCTTGGCAGAACCATCTCACAGGACCTGAAGTGGGACATTCACATAGACACCATTGTGAAAAAGGCCCAGCAGAGGCTGTACTTTCTCCGCCAGCTGAGGAAGCTCAACCTGCCACAGGAACTGCTGAAACAGTTTTACTCTGCCATTATTGAATCCGTCCTCTGCACTTCAATTACCATCTGGTTCAGCTCAGCTACCAATTCTGATCTCAGAAGACTACGTCGAATAGTCCGGACTGCTGAACGAATCATTGGTACAACCCTCCCTACCCTTCAATATCTCTACTTATCCAGAGTATTGATCGTGGAACATACAACACTATACATTCTTTATTCATTTTTTCCGTTATTTATTTAAAGCACATACTTACTTCCATTAAAATGTTTTGCTATTTTTGCACATTGTCTGTCTTGTATACTTGTATATTGTTCTTTTTGTAATATGTATCGTCTTGTCACTGTCATTCTGTAGCACTGTGGAGCTCTGTCACAAAAACAAATTCCTAGTATGTGTAAACATACCTGGCAATAAAGCTCATTCTGATTCTGATTCTAAGCTCAATGAATTACACTTTGCACCAGTATCAATTTTGAATGGCACTTTCTGTGACAGAATCTCAATGTCTGCTGTCCATTTGTCACTACTCACCTTATTTGTCTGTGTCAAATTAATGTTAAGAATTTCCTCATCTCTTGTTTCTGATTCCTCCTCAACAGATATTGTGCTGACAAATCTTTTGTGACACACTGCCACCCAGTGGTTTGGTTTGTGATAGTGAGAACAGACAGAGCCTTTTGCCGGGCACTTTCCTGGTTCCATTTATGCTGTGGACCTTTAACACAACTTGTGCACTTTTTGTGTCGGCTTCGGCTATCTTCAGATAGGCTTTTTTTTTAGCCGTTTGATATTTTGTGTTCATGTGCATGGCTCGCACTTCAGACTTCAGGCGCTTGGACTCCAGCGATTATTGCATCGATCTGCATACTCGCAATCCATTAGTAGAAGTCTTAAGTCCTTTACAAAGTTATCAAAACTCTCAGCACTCCCTTGCTTTCTTTGCTTAAAATGGTGTCTGGCTATCCTCCTATTCTTTCTCGGCCATATGTAGCTCGCAAATTTGTCTAGAACTTTAAACGGATCAATTTTCTCACCTTCCATCCCGCTAAATATCTTGTAAATTTCCCGATCTTGTTTGCCGATCCACGTACCCAGCCAGCCTGCGTGCTGTTTCACGGATAGTTTCCGATAACGAAGACATTACGTGGCTCCGAAATCTCTTGAATTCTTGATATAAATCTGGAGCATCCCAGTCGATTCTTGGGTGATCGATCTGTGAGGTTGCCATTTTGGGATGCATTTCCCAAAAACATCGTTAGCCAACTATGGTCGCAAGTTCTGTCGTTACCAACATAGTTCAACGATTCGTAGTTCAATAGAACATTCGCAAACAGTGTCGCAAACTTACGTAGATAATACTTCAGCTCTCGACCTGTGGTTAGAAGCATAGTTTCTTGTTAGTAAGATATATGAGCTCAATAAATGTTGTATGATAAATTGTTTATGAGTAGTGCGCATATGCACAAATGTCTGAGGGAACCCCGGAGTATGACGTAAGAGAGAACACGCGATAAATTACAGCGAACAAAAAATAGTAGTCATTGAGTGCCATGTTCAATATAGCTGCATTTTTGAGATCTCTAATAAATTAAACGTCATTAACAATGACCCTAAGTTGTTGAACTAATGTGGTTCAAACTACGGAGATGCGACCTTGTTCGGAAACAGTTGTGACTAGCTAGTTCGTTTTCACAACAATGCATCGTACTATGGAAGTTAATCAGCGAGTTACGTCGTTGTACAGGAAATGCACCCCTGTCTAATTCGTGCGTATTAAACTTCTGACACCATGTAAAATAATGTACAACACCGACACAGTGTTTCAGTTGAACAAGAGCTTCTTTACTTCTCATTTTGCTGTGCTCAATATGCATGAGGAGGAGGAGCCTAAAGCCTGGGATACACTGTGCGATATTATCAATCGTTGCTCTTGGCTCTAGCTCAAACTGCACGACAGAATCGCAGGGTGTAAAAGTTCGCAGCTCACGATTTATGTTCTCACACTGTACGACCCGATGCTCTTATGAGATCTTACCGCTCACACTGTGCGTCCAATATCGCACGTCGGACTTGAAACAGAAGAAGAAGAAGAACAACAACAACAAAAACACGGAAGTAGGATGCTGACAACGAATGATGAGGGTCACCAGAGCGAAAAGCGCTTCCTTTGCTATTTGTGCAACTTTGTGTGCAGAAAGCTCCAAAGGAAGCGAAAACGCTCGTCTTTTTTTCTCCGCCAAACAGCTTATACTGTTACAGCCATTAAAATAGACCAGATTTCGTATTTAATAGAAAGTTTATGTTTTTTCGTTTCGGTTTTTTATCAGAACAATTTAGAGAAAAGTTTGGAGGTTTTTTTTGTTTGTTTTTTTTTTGGTTGGTTTTTAAATGTAAGTTAGTTTTTTTAAGTGACATCGATATCCAAGCGGTATGTGGTCCACAGTGTGTTATACTCAATTTAACCTATTTATCAAATCAACACTTGACTAGTCTACAATGCAATTCACAGATATAAAACAAACATCAATATAGCAAAATGTTAGATTTAAAGTTTATTATCACCATCTCAGAACAAAGGCATTTCGAACAGGGCAGGCAGCTCTGCTGCGCAAACCTGAACATACAAAGTCGCAGTGGTAAAGTAAACGAATATTGAACAAATATATAAAGAATAAATAATAATATAGAAAACTTAAAAAACACAACTTTACCACGTGGCTGAAAATCTCTATGCGGTATGAGAGCACAGTGGAGCGGCAACAATTTCCCCCCGCACTCCTTGCATTTAATAATCCAGCTCCACTCCTCGCTCACTGATATCAGAAACACCGCTCCGCGTCAAAAAAAAAAAATTAAAAAAAAAAACTTAAGTATGTTTGAAATGTAACAGTCCTGTTCATAAAATATAATAAAATAAAATAACAGGAGAGTTTCAAACATAGTGTGCAATATTTGTTCCGACCACAGCTAATAATTGTCAGCATTAAAAG